>NW_024082791.1:0-24411 GCF_003009895.1 Hyaena hyaena | reverse complement strand
GGGGGGGTGGGCATGGAGGAGGGCACTTTGGGGATGAGCACTGAGTGTTATGTGGAAACTAATTTGACAATAAACTATTTGTAAAAAAAAAAAAAGATAATTCTGGCTGAGAGATAAAATTTTAGATTAGAAGTATAATGGGAATATGAAATGTAAACAAGGATTTTTGATGGAAAAAACTGATAATACTGAGTGACTGAAATGGGAATCTAGAAGGAAGAGTTCAGGGAGAGCAGCTGGCATAAAAATTTTCCCCCTCCATGTGAAGGGAACTTACACATAAAATTAAGTTCAGAAAAGATCTGAACATTTTCAGTGTTCAAACTGGGCAAAGTGAAAAGTCATCATCAATTTCAATAATATTTGAGTTATGTTTAGGAAATAGAGTTGGATCCAAGCATTACCTCAGTTATTTGATGCACTACCTTCAGCTCCAAAGACCTGATATAATGCAACCCTTTTTCATTTCCTTTTAGTGAGTAAGTGAACAAGAGAAGAGAGCCTCTTTCATGAACCTACTGAATTTCCAATATTGAACCTATCTAGATGCATTTGGTTCTTTAAAAAAAATTTTTTTTAGTGTTTATTTATTTTTGAGAGAGAGAGAGAGACAGACAGAGCATGAGTGGGGGAAGGGCAGAGAGAGAGGGAGACAAAGAATCCAAAGAGGCTCCAAGCTCTGAGCTGTTAGCATAGAGTCCAACGGGGCTCAAACTCAGGAACTGCAAGATCATGACCTGAGTCAAAGTTGGATACTGAACTGAATAAGCCACCCACGTGCCCTGCACTTGGTTCTTGAATGGCAAGTTAGTCAGGGTATTTTTTTGAATCTACAATATTCTTTTTCCTCTGATTTTAATGTTTATTTGTTTTTGAAGAGAGGTGAGGATGGGGGGGAGGTGGTCAGAGAGAAAGGGAGACACAGAATCCGAAGCAGGCTCCAGGCTCTGAGCTGTCAACACCAGAACCCAACATAGGGCTCGAACTCACTAACTGTGAGATCGTGACCTCAGCAGAAGTCAGATGCTTAACTGACTGGGCCACCCAGGTGCCCCAAATCTACAATATTCTTAACTTTCTTCATCATCATCCAAAACAAACAATGAAACTAATATACAAACTCTGCTTGCTAAGGATTCACAAGTCAGGTGAAGTGATCAACCCAACTACTAAGTAAATACATACATTATATAGATGTATGCTTAAATTAATTATCATAAGGGAAACTAGGCAACATTTAGTGGGATTTTGTTGGTTTTTTAGTAATCTTAAGAGAAAGAAGAAGAAAGACCTTGGAGAAAAAATTTGTTTTCTCTGAATATTTTTGAAATATAAAAGACACTTATATGATAGCCATTACCTTGAGCAATTGAAAATAAGGAGTACACAATGAAAAAATACATTTGTGCAATTGGATAATGTTTAATAAACATAAATAATGGTTGTATGTACTATGAGAGCATACAACTATACTTTCACAACTACTGTTTTTACCCTTTTATAGAAAGAATTCCAAATATTTGGTTCAAGTTCCCTAAATGACTATTACTTTTCCTCTCATGTCTCCCCCTTTTTCTTTTCTTTTTTTTCCGCACTGTACCTGGATTTTATCTTTAGTAGTCAGTCTATGCTAAACAATCAAATGCTCTTCTCAAATTAGTAACATTTCTGATGTTTTGATCACGCCTCCTAATCTCTAACATTCATCTTTTTTAAAAACCAAGGTAAAGTTGGTATGTAACATTATATAAGTTTCAGGTTTACAGCATTTAATTGACATCTGTATACATTATGAAGGGATCACCACCACAAGTCTAGTTACCACCCACCGGCACACACTTGACCCCCTTCACCCATTTTGCCCGCCCCTTACTAACATTCTTCTTAAATCAAGGAATAATGTAAGTCTGGATATTGAAGAAGTTACTGACCAGGACTTAGTTGTTGTTCCCCTGAATTCAGTCTTGTTCTCCTCAAGTTTATGGTTAAACACCGTCAATCGCAATGTCACTAGAACACATTTAGTACTTGGAAGTCTTGTTCTTTTTCTTCTGCAGTCATATCATGTTTCAGGATACATTACAGTCAAAAAAATTTCCAGATGGGCAGTAGAAATATTTTTGTGGATAAATTGGTTTAAAGGAAAGAATCTAGTTAACTTAAACCATTTATTTGGCAAATTTGTGGATGTTGCTCATGGGTTATTCAGATTCAAGTTTAATTCAACTCAGCCTCAAAGAACAATAGTCTCTTACTTCTTTGTGAGAAATACAATCCGTTTTACTGTGTCTTTGAAGGCATCTTTCACTTGTTTGTTTCGAAGTGTATAAATGAATGGGTTAAGCAGAGGAGCAACTGAAGTAGTGAGCACAGACACTACTTTATTAGTAGCTACTCCTTCCTTTGCTGAAGGTTTGATGTAGATGAAGATACAGCTGCCATAGGTGATGGAAACTACAATCATATGGGAGGAGCAGGTGGAAAAGGCCTTTTTCCTTTGTTGGGCAGAAGGGAATTGTAGAATGGTCTTAATGATGTATGTATAGGAGAGGACTACACACACTAAAGTAATAATGAGTGTCAGCACAGCAAAACTCAAAACAATTCTCTCTATTAACACTGTGTCTGAGCAGGTTATCTGCAGAATAGGAGACGCATCACAGCCAAAATGATCAATCACATTTGAGTCACAGAATTCCAGCTGGAGGCCCATGCCAAGAGGTGGGAGGATGATTAACAGGCCAGCGAACCAACAGCAGAGAATGAGGATAGTACAGACTCTGTTGTTCATGATGATCGTGTAGTGCAGGGGCTTACAAATGGCCACATAGCGGTCATAGGACATGGCAGCAAGGAGAAAAAATTCTGTTGCTCCAAAGAGGACAACAAAAAATAATTGGGTGGCACAAGCATTGTAGGTAACAGTATTGTCTCCAGTTGTCATCATATACAGGAATCTGGGAATACAGACAGTGGTGAATGAGACTTCTAAGAAAGAGAAATTCCGGAGGAAAAAATACATAGGAGTTTTAAGATGGGAGTCCAAAAGCGTGAGGGCGATAATGATGAGGTTTCCAGCCACACTCAATATGTAGGTGAGAAACAAAAATACAAAAAGCAGAACTTGCATTTTGGGATCATCTGTTAATCCCAGCAGGATGAATGTTGTTACCGCTGTGTGATTTCTCATCACCGCCTTGCACCAAGTCAAGAGGGATTCCAGCTGGAGAGAGAAGTGTCATAAGAAGCCAGTGTTGGGACTTAAAGGAGAACATCCTGGTAGGCCTACTCACATGCCCTTTCTTCGTTTACTTAATAATCAATTTGTTAACACAGAAACATTTATAGGAAATATCTAACATAGATCTTGTGCTTATAACTCTCTAATTAAAAAACGTATTTACAAAAATATCAAACAAAACCAAAACGAAATGTAAATCATATGTCCAGTTTTCAGTTTCTCAACAACATTGCCTTGTTGTACAGATTTTATTTGTCTTTATGCTGGAGGCAATTTTATTAGTTTTGAATCCCCCATCCTTATCTTCCTTTATTTTTCCACACCATACTGAAATGCTCAATCCTCAAAACAAAAAAAGGATCTGTTATTTGGTATTTTTTTGTGTGTTTTAAAATTAAAACATTTAAAAAAAATAAAAATAAGAATAAAATTAAAACATATTTTTTAGAGTAATCTTGGGATCACAGCAAAATTGAAGGGAAGGTACAGAGATTTTCCACACACCTCCTGCCTTCACAAGTGCATAGCCTCCCGCATCATCAGCATCCCCACCACAGTGGTACCTTTGTTAAAATTGGTGAACCTACATTCACACATCAGAGTCCATAATTCATGTTATGGTTCACTCTTGGTGTTGTACATTCTATAGGTTTAGAAGATGTTTAACTAGTATTTTATGTTGTTCATCTTCTATCGTTATACTGAATTTTAACAGTAACATTCATTTAAAAGCATTAGTTCTGCTCTTTGCACTTTGAATGATTTCTAAATAAGGAGATAAAAAGTTTAAAATACAAAGGTATAATTTTGTTTTTCACCCTATATCTAGGCAAATGAAAGTATTTTTAAGCCAGTTTGGGACTGCTTAGATAGAAGTTTCCTGAAATGGTATAAAGAAACTTTTTCTGGAACTTGGAAACAAATCCAATTTATATACACTTTATATATAAGTCCTGTTGTGGTGCTAGGGTCATGGATAGAGCCCAGAGGGAATGATCTGTGGTATTTGTTTCTTTGCCAGCCTCAGCAGCCTGACCAGCCCTGTGTGCTTCCCAGCACTCAGCCTTCAGAATCTGCCTTAGGGTTTATCTTAGTGATCTCTTCTTTGAACAATTTCTGCTGCTCTCCACTTCCAATCAACTTTCCTTACTGATTTACCAACCAGCTCTCTACCCCTGCTGCTTCTGTTCTCCGAGTATTGATATATGTGACTTGCTCAAGCAACACCCAGAAACAAATACACACATATGAATCAGTCTTCGTAAGCAAGTAATAAAGTACCTACCTTTCTCAGTGACACTTGTCACTGTCCATTTCTGCACCTCCCAGGAGCGTTACGCCCCCCTGTAGTCCAATTTGCATTTTCCCCCAAAATCTCATTAGAGAGTTGCCCAGGAAGTGTCCCCCCTCCTTCATGTCAAAACTTAGCCTCACTGAGATTCATATTTCAAGCAGCTGCTCTCAGGTAGCCGTCCTGTAAAAAAAATCCAGTAAATGCATTTTTATTGGGGATATCAGTAGTTAATGATAACTTAATTTATGGGCCTGTAATATGTCTTTGTGTTTTATTAGGGGGAATTGATTATTAAATGAGTAAATTTGGGCATAACTTAAGTGTCTGTAGGGAAATCCTATACACTTCTACACGAGAGGAGAAACAAATTTCTTATGTTTTAAACAATTGTCCCAGTTGTATCCAGTGTATGTTTTCTGAACAGAGAATCAAAATTGCATGAGGTTACTCTTGCATTGCCCAAAAATAATCTACATTTCTTCATTCAAATAAATATCTAATGAGCCTCTGTTATTTATTTATTTATATATTTTTAAATATGATTTATTGTCAAGTTGGCTAACATACAGTGTATACGGTGTGCTCTTGGTTTTGGGGGCTGGATTCCTGTGATTCATTGCTTACATACAACACTCATTGCTCATCCCGACAAGTGCCCTTCTCAATGCTCATCATCCATTTTACTCTCTCCCCCGTGCCCTTCCATCAACCCTCAATTTGTTCTCTGTATTTAAGAGTCTCTTATGGTTTACCTCCCTCCCTTTCTGTTTGTAACTTTTTTCCCCCTTCCTGAGCCTCTGTTATTTAAAGAACATTATAACAGAGACTAGAGCTTTAACAAGTTGCTTCCTCAAGGAGCTTTCAGGCTACCAGTAGGAGATAGTATTTCATTTTGGTGCATACTTAGTGACATAGTAACACAAGGTAACAATCAAAATGCAGCTTTAGATCTGGGATGATAACTACTCCATGCTTGTTCCTTGGCAATCACTCTTAGTTCTATAGGTAGCTATTTATATTTTCCTATATTCACTTAGTTTTTCTAGCTTTTTTTCTTTGTATGAAGTTGGCTATGCCATCTGTCATCATAAACTGAGTTAGCAAGGTGTATTGCTTAGGGTTCACAGATAGGATTTTGGAAAAGAGACAACCTCTCCCCATCTTCGCTCATAGGAGAAATGACTTTACTGGAGAGATGGTATCTTGCCATGTACTTGCCAGGGGAAGACTCTGATGGGTCAAACTGAATGATGGTCAGGTCCATTTCTCCATTCCTTATTTTTCTTACTCCCTCCCTTCCACCGTAGAAGAGTTTTAAATCCTTATACCGGCTATTGACATTGTAACTCCATCTCTTCTTTTCTTATGAAGTTCTTAGGACCTAAAATCATTCCTCTATTATCAAAATGTTAATTCTTCTATATTGATAAGAAAGATTGATGAACACAGTCATATTAGCATTTGGCCAATCACAAATTTAAGGTTTAAAATGCCAATATAATATGTGTTAATCTTCAGTGACACTGTTGTTGTTTTTTTTTTTTTTTAATTTATTTCTAGGAGAGAGAGAGAGAGAGAGAGAGAGAGAGACAGCGTGAGCAGGGGAGGGTCAGATAGAGAGGGAGTCACAGACTGAAACAGGCTCCAGGCTCTGAGCTGGCAGTCAGCACAGAGCTCGATGCGGGGCTCGAACCTACGAACCGCGAGATCATGACCTAAGCGAAAGTCGGATGCTTAACCGACTAAGCCACCCAGGCGCCCCTCAGTGACACTGTTTTAAGTCATGAAGCTTGTTGCTACTTTTAATAATGCAGTTAAAGCTGTGGGAGCAGGTCTTTGGATCTAAGACTGCTTCATTTTGGCTTTTACCAGCAATCATACCAATGCTCCCTGTAATCCTGGGAAAATTCCTCTGGGAGACTAAAAGTTATTTATTCAGTTTCAATTCAGATCAAGCAGCATTTGAAACAGTTTCATTATATAATAATACAATTTATCACCCTCTTCTCATAAGTAGTATTTTCAATGAATGTTCTCAGGTAGGCCTTGAGGACTTACCAATGCAAAACTACCTACTCTCACTTTGGGAGTTGGATGAGTGACTGAGAGTCAGTTTGTTCCTTCATTGACTCCCTATTATAGGTGACTAATTTTGAGAGACTTTGACCTTCCCTATGTTTGGAACAAAACTCATTCAGTCTTCCTTTGGGACAGAGGCTGCCCATGGACTAGGAGTAGAGATTCAAGAAGTGTAAACACTGCCACCACTACCTGCCCCTCCCCTGCCAAAGAAAGGTGGCAAAAAAGACGGAAATAACAGATAGAGAAAAAGAGGAAGTTCCCTGTAAGGTAATTTATAATACTGCCATTATTTTATTTCTATGACACTAGGATTTTATTGGGTGGCAGTGTCTTTTCCATTGCCTTTTATTTTTCTGTCTTTTTATTAAGAGCTTTCTCAACTCATAGTTATAAATTAACCGTGGCATAAAATTCTAATTTCATGTTCCTTCAGCATAGCAACATATCAGAAATGATTGTTGAATACTTATCTCCACTATCAATTATAATGAACTGAATTCCAGATTTTAAAACTGTGTTCACTCTCTGCTCATGTTTGGAGAATTTGGAAAAATATGGCATGACAATTACACATTTACTTTTCCAATAGTTATTTATCTGAGACCCTTGAGGGAACCACAGTATGAGCAGCATTCAGCTGGTGAGTTGTTTGGTGTGTACTTCTATTCCCACTCTCATATTCTACCTGTCACAACCCCCAACCTCACCCTCTACACAAGTGCGTGTGCACACATGCACTCTCTCACAGGCAAGCCTGACAATTGACTGACCTCTCCTAGACTTCTGTGGCTTCTGATATCAGGAGGCCAGTTTCCATCTCCTCTTCTCTCACCAAGTCTAACATGGCACCGGATACCAGATTTCCCAGTTGTTCTGTTAGTTTAAAGGAAACAAAGATGCAGAGGTAAAGGAAGTTTTTCTCTAGTTTTGTCAGGGGGCCACATTTGATCTTCCTGGGCAGGGAGGCAGGCTCCCTGCAAATTCTATAATAGCAATATTCCTTTTATATGTTAGTATGTTACCAGTGCACAGGGAACATCTGAGTGAACAATAAAATAGTCCTTGGTGACCCAGTTTTAAAAGTTACTAATGAATTGGTGGCAGTCTAATCAACAATGTAAAAACTCTTGTAGCAATGGGAACAATGTCCTCAGAGACACTGAGGATGGTCTGATGTCATCTGAATTCTGTTTTGATTTCTTTGTTGAATCTTTATATTTCTCCTAGAACTAAACACTTTGGCGCTTTATATATATTATGTATTATTTTTGACATAAATCTTAAAGTGAAAAAAAGCTATCCTCATTTTACAGAAGAAGTAACTGAGGAACAGACAAATGATTGGTCAGGTTTGCCTGGGTGGCTCAGTAGGTTGAGTTTCTGACTCTTGCTTTTGGCTAGGGTGGTGGGATTGAGCACTGTGTTGAGCCCGTGTTAGGCTCCATCCGCTTGATGGATCCCTCTGTCTCTCTACCCTGCTTGCTCTTTCTCAACCAAAACAAAACAAAAGAAAACAAAAAATTAAAAAAAAAAATAACCAAACCAAACAAACAAAACATGACTGGTCAGAAAGCCCCACAGTGGCGGTGCAGGTTTTGGATAAGAGTTTATCTGAATACAAATATCTTTCTTCCCTCATGCCACTCTAACTACTTGTCTTAATATTTAAGAGACTTACCCATATTTAAATGTCAAATTTGATGTTCTCTTAGTGCTACTTGGCCTTTCTTTCATCGCTCCTCCTTCAACTTAAGACTTTTCAGGTAGCCAATGAAACTACTTTTGGTAGTTGAAGCACTGGAGTTGTGCATCCCAAATACTGGATAATAAATTACCTGGTTCCAGGATATGTTTCTGCTTTTGCTATGGTTTATTACTGCCCAGCGAGCTTGAGTAGAGCTTTTTCTTTGATTATGTCTGCTGTCATTTCTTGCTGTTCATATTGATCCTGGTGTCACATGATGGAGCAGAGGTGTGTTCTTCCTGTCCCCATGGAAACAGGTGTCTTTTGTCCCTGTCTTCGATCCATCCATTGCTATTTTGCTGACGTTTCTCACACTGACTAGCCATATCAAATCACACTTTTGTCATCCCACTATTGAAAATCTTCCCTGGCAGAGGGGATAGGCTGGGGAGAAAGATTTCCCTCTCTGTATTTAGAGTAAATTATTGAAGAGCATCTTGATGGGCTGTGGCAGACACTGGTGATGTCCTGTCTGGTAGTTTTCTTCCTATGTCCATAATAACTGAACCTCAATTTTATACAGGGTGCAAAGTGCTCAGATGAAATATTACCCAGCCTCTCTCTGATAGGGTTGTGTGGCTAAGATTATGGCCAATGATACACACTGCAATAATTTTAATCATTGTTGCTATAGAGCCATTAATTTCCCCACAAATAGTGCTTTAGGTGCATCCCACAATTTTGATATTAATTTCCCAGTTGTGGGTGTTTCTCAGGAAAATTTGTTACTGATTTCTAACTTAATTCCATTTAGCCAGATAACATACTTTGTATAATTTGAATCATTTGAAATTTAACAAGGCTTGTTGTAGAGCCCTGAATATTGTCTAACTTGATAAATACTACTTGTGAATCTTAAAACAATTCTGCTCTTTGGTTTTGTTCTTCGGGTGTTCTATAGATGTCAGATCATGTTGATAGAGTTAAGTCTTATATACTTAATGAATTTCTGGGTTATGATTCAGCTAATTATTGAGACATGCATGCTGACTTTTTTTTTTTTTTTACCATAATTGATGTTTTTTTCATTCTCATCTTACAGGTTTATCAGTTTTTGTGTCATGTATTTTTGAAGCTCTATTTATTAAAAAGTTTTTTTAATGTTTATTTATTTATTTTTGAGAGAGAGAGAGAGACAGAGCACCAGAGGGAAGGGGCAGAGAGAGAGGGAGACACAGAATCTGAAGCAGGATGCAGGCTCTAAGCTGTCAGCACAGAGCCCCATACAGGTCTGGAACTTGTGAACCATGAGATCATGACCTGACCTGAAGTTGGATGCTTAATCAACTGAGCCACCCAGGTGTCCTGAAGCTATTATATGCATAAGCATTTAGGGTAGTTAAACTTTTTTGAAAAATAGACCCCTCTGTCATTGAAGAAAACCATACTTTTATCCTAATTAATATTCTTTGCTTTAATCTACTTTGATGTTAGTATGGCCACGCCAAGTTTTTTATTAGTGTTATCATTGTATATATTTTACCATTTTTAGCCCTACTATTTCTGCCTTTATTTAAAAGTTAGTTTTCTTTAGACAGCCAAGGGTTGCCTCTTTTTTTTTCCTCCCAATGTGACAATTTCTCTTTCTTTCTTTCTTTCTTCCTTTCTTCCTCCCTCCCTTCCTTCCTTCCTTCCTTCCTTCCTTCCTTCCTTCCTTCCTTCCTTCCTTCCTTTCTTTCTTTCTTTCTTTCTTTCTTTCTTTCTTTCTTTCTTTCTTTCAAAAAGCATTTATTTGGATAAGAAGGGGGTCCCTAGGGCTAGGGCCTGGGAGGCTGGCCTGGGTTTCAAGCTGGGGACCCAGCAGCACTTTTTCTTGCTGAGGCTGGTGAGGGTATGGCCCAGGTTGGATGGATAGAGAACCACAAAACTCTCTGGAGGAAAGATAGGAACTCTGTTCTCTTCCACATGGCCCATCATCAGATAACTGGCTCCTTTCTTCATAGGGGGGCACTGCTTGAAGGGTAGGCAAAACTTGAGGGTGTGTCAGTGAGTGGCCTGAGGTCCAGGCCTCCAGTTTTGTCAGCACCAAGGAGACTGACCGGGACAGGGAGGTCCTCCCCTAGCAGTCACCACCAGATGACTGGTACAGAAGTTGCTCTGCATGGTGTCTGTCCATTGGCACTGCTTTGGGCAGGGGACGGTTAGGCCCATTGGGGCCCCCCAGGTGCTGCCTGGGTCTCAGAGGAGGCCTTCGTTTTCTCCACAGGTGGGAGTCTGGGCTTGGGGCCAGGGTTGAGGAGAGGGGCCTTCTCCTCCGGCCTTGGGCCTGCCATTCTTTGGCAGCATCCCAAAGCAGAGGTCTTGTTCTTACAAGCTGGTGGAGAAGCTGTTGGTCGTGACACTGAGGTCAGAGAAGAACCGGTTGAGGAATTTATTCGCTGAGGAGGAGATGGGACCGGAGGCTGTATCACAGCAGAAATGTACGTTTTGGCGCCATCTCTGCTGAGCATGCTGACTGAGTCTTAGCAGCAGTAGGTGTCAGGCTCCAGGTCACACTTCCCCGACGTCAGTGAGATCACCTCGTTTGCGGTGACTCATCACAGGTGTAATTTTACATTTTTTGTTTGAATGCAAGCAGTTCTGAGTCTGTTTTTGTTCCCCATCAGAGCAAGCTCAGTGCCTAGAACATAGCGGTTGATCAATAAATCCGTGCTGGCTGAGTGCTGGAGGACACCAAAGACAGCCTGGGCTGGGGGTCGGAACCTGGTTTGGAGACACGATGATGTCCCAATGTGACAATTTCTGCCTTTGAAGTTTGGTGTTGAAAGAATTTACATTTGATATGATTGCTGACATGCTTGGATTGAAATATAATGTACTATTTGTTTCTTATTATTCATATTTTTCTTTGTTTCTTTTTTACTCTTTTTCTGCTTTCTTTGAGATTAATTCCCTTTGATTCCTTTTGTGGACCTATTTGGTATAAGCTTGTGTTATGTTATTATGTTATTTTCAGATTTCTTTTTTCAAAAATTATTTTCAAATGTTTTATTATTTTTGAGAGAGAGTATGAATGGGAGAGGGGAAGGAGCAGAGAGAGAGTGGGTTACAGAAGATCCCAAGTGGGCTGTGTACTGACAACAGCAAGCCCAATCTGGGCTCAGACTCACAAACTGTGAGGTCATGACCTGAGCTGAAGTCCTCCACTCCACCATCTGAGCCACCCAGGCATCCTTGGTTTCTTTAGAGTATACATATTAAACTTACCACAATCTACCTTCATTTGATGATATATCACTTCATATATATAATTAAGAACCATACAAATGTGACTTCAACGTTTACCCTCCTGGCCTTTGTGCTACTGCCCTCATACATTTAACTTTTACGTATGAACTCCACAAAATAGTGGAGAAATTGCAAGTCTTGTGCCTTTCTGATAGGAATGTAGAATGGTGCAACCACTGTGGAAACAGTATAGAGATTCCTCAAACTGTTAAACGTGGAATTACCATATGATCCAACAATTCCACTTCTCAGTATATATTTAAAAACATTGAAAGCAGCAGAGTGAACAAATATTTGTACACCAGTACTCATAGCAGTGTTATTCAGTATAATCAAAAGATAGAAGCACCAAAATGCCTACTGATGAATGGATAAAGAAAATGCAGTATGTAAATGCAAGGGAATATTATTCAGCATTAAAAAGTAATAGAATTCTGACACATGCTATTACATGGATGAAACGAAGGCAGTATGCTAAGTGAACTAAGCTGGACACAAAAGTAAAATATTGTGTAATTCCACTTATATAAATTACTTAGTATAGGCAAATTGATAGAGACAGAAAGTAGAACGGTGGTTGCCAGAGGCTGGATGCAGGGATGATGGGGTGTAATTGTTTAATGGGTGCAGAATTTAAGTTTGGAAAGATGATAAACTTCTAGAGAAAAGTGTTGCTACAAATGATATTAGAGCATTTACTGTGTTCTCTAGGATTTTTATGGTTTCAGTTCTCACACTTAGGCCTTTAATCCATTTTGAGTTTATTTTTGTGTATGGTGTTAGAAAGTGGTCCAGTTTCATTCCTTTGCATGTAGCTGTCCAGTTTCCCCAGCACCATTTGTTGAAGAGACTGTCTTTTCGTTATTCTGTATCCTTAGCTCTTTTGTTCATTTACTTAAGGTGTGAGTTTATTTCTGGACTTTCTATTGTGTTCTGTTAATCTGTCTTTTTTGAGCCAGTATTATAGTGTTTTGATTACTATAGCTTTGTAGTATATCTTGAAACCTGTAATGATGATCCTCCAGCTTTGTTTTTCTTTCTCAAGATTGCTTTGGCTATTTTGGGGCTTTTGTGGTTTCACACAAATTTGAGGATGACATCAGCTGTGGATGTTTCATATATAGCCTTTATTATGTTGAAGTATGTTCCCTCTAGACACATTTTTTTGAGAGTTTTTATCATAAACAGATGTTGAATTTTGTCAGATGCTTTTTCTGCATCTATTGAGATGATCACATTATTTTTATCCTTCATTTTGTTAATGTGGTATATCATGTTGATTGATTTTTGAATATTGAACCATTCTTGAATTCCAGGAGTAAATCCTACTAGATCATGGTGAATTATCCTTTTAATGTGTTGCTGAATGTGGTTTGCTAATATTTTATTGAAAAATTTTGCATCATGTTCATCAAAGAGATTAGCCAGTAGTGAATGGGGAGAAAATATTTGCAAATGATATATTCAATAAGGGATTAATAACTAAAATATATAAAGAACTTATACAACTCAATACCAAAAAACCCCGCACAATCCAGTTAAAAAATGTGCAGAAGTCTTAAATAGACTTTTTTTTTTAAAAGAAGACATACAGATGTCCAACTGATACATGAAAACATGCTCAACATCATTAATCATCAAGGATATGCAAATCAAAACCCCAATGAAATGTCACCTTACACATGTCAGTATGGCTAAAATAAAAAACAAACAAGAAATGACAAATTTGGGTGAGGATGTGTTGAAAAAGGAATCCTCATATTCTGTTAGTTGGAATGCTAAGTTGTGCAGCCACTGTGGAAAAACAGTATGGAGGTTCTTATAAAAATTAAGGCTACAAACACCATATGACCGAATAATTCCACTACTGGCTTTTTACTCAACCAAAATGAAACACTAATTTAAAAAAATATATGCACTCCTGTGTTTGTTGCAGCATTGTTTACAATAGCCAAGATATGGAAACATCGTAAGTCTCTATCAACAGGTGAATGGATAAGGAAATGGTGGTATATATAAACAATAAAATATTATGCAGTTATAAAAAAGGATGAGACCATGCTATTTGAAAAAACATGGACGGACCTAGAGGGTACTATGCTAAGTGGAATAAGTCAGACTGAGAAAGAAAAATACCATATGATTTTACTCATATGTGGAATCTAAAAAACCCAAATGGGTAAACAAACAAAATGTAGAATCATACCTATAAATACAGAAAACAAACTGATGGTTAGCAGATGGGAGGAAGAGGGGGGATGGGAAAAATGGGTGAAGAAGAGTGGGACATAGAGGCTTCAAGTTATGGAATGAGTAAGTCAAGAGAATGAAAGACACACCATAAGGAATATAGTCAATGATATTGTAATAGTGTTGTATGTTGACAGATGGTAGCTATACTTGTGGTGAGCCCAGAATAATGTGTCAACTTGTCAAATCACTATGTTGTACACCTGAAATTAATGTACCATTGTGTGTCAAACTATATTCAAATACAAATTTTTAAAAAATGTTCTGGAGATAGGTGGTGGTGATGATTCCACAATAATGTGGATGTTCCTAATGCCAGTGAACAGTATACTTAAAAATAATAAAAATGGTAAATTTTACATTGAGTGCATTTTATGACAGTAAAAAAATGAATGTTAAAAAACAAAAAAACAAAATGATAGCAGCACCTGAGTGGCTTAGTCAGTTCGGCTACCGACTTCAGCTCAGGTCATGATCTCATGATTTATCAGTTTAAGCCCCCGCATCTATGCTGACAGCTCAGAGCTTGAGCCTGTTTCAGTTTCTATGTCTCCCTCTCTCTCTACTCCTCTCTCCTTTGTGTTGTGTCTAGAAAAAATAAATAAACATTAAACAAATTTTAAAAATTATAAATTACTCCACGGGGCTCCTGGGTGGCTTAGTCGGTTAAGCGTCCGACTTTCGCTTAGGTCATGATCTTGCGGTTCGTGGGTTCGGGCCCCGCGTCGGGTTCTGTGCTGACTGCCAGCTCAGAGCCTGGAGCCTGTTTCAGTCTGTGACTCCCTCTCTCTCTGACCTTCCCCTGCTCACGCTGTCTCTCTCTTTCTCTCCTAGAAATAAATAAAACATTAAAAAAATAAAATAAAAATTATAAATTACTCCATAAAATATTTTATTTTGGCTTTAAATTCTCAATTATAATTTTGACTTATTTAAATAATAAGAAAAGAGCTCATGTATTTACTCAAGTTGGTCTCTTTCCTGGTGCTCTTTATTCCTTTTGGTAGGTTCATGTTTTTGTCTGGCAGCAATTTCTGCGAGATTTCCTTTAACATTTCTTGTAAAGAAGGTCTGCTGGTGATGAATTATTTTAAGTTTTCTATGTCTGAAAAGTCTCTTTCACCTTAAATTTTGAAAAATATTTTTGATGGATAGAATTCTAGGTTGTCACTCTGTTCCCACTTTAAAGATGTTCTGCAGTTTTCTGTCTGTCTTACATTGATTGTTTCCATTAAGAAGTATGTTGTCATTCTTCTATTTAGGTAATAAGATTTCATTCTTTGCTTTTATGTAATTAAAAAAATTGTTGTGTCTCCATGTTTGCTGTGGTTAGGCTTTGCTGAGCACATCTGATTAGTGGATTTATATTTTCCACTTTTTGAAGTTTACAGTATTTTGAAATGTTTTCAGTCATTTCTTTAAACACTTTTTTGGGTCCCTCTTATCTCCTTTACTGAGGAGCCTTCAATTTATACAATATATCAGGCGTCTTGAATTCCTGTTACAGTTCCCTGATGCTCTGTTAATATTGTTTTTGTTTTTGTTTTCTTTGTATGCTTAGAGAGTTTTAACTGCTGTTTCTTTAACTGATTTTTTTCTGCAATATCTAATCTATATATTTCTTATAAAGTATATTTTCATCTGTATAAGTTTGATTTGGATCTTTTTAACAATCTTTATGTTTTTTCTCAACATGTTTACTTAACATCTTCTATTTTTTGCAGTATTGAAGTATCGTTATGATTACTGTTTTAACTGTATTTTGTTTTAGTTGTATCATTGGTGCCACTTTTGGATTTATTTGTATTGATTGTTCTAAGTATAGGTTGCATTTTCCTGCCTCTTTGCATGCCTGGTAAATTATAATTATGTCAGGCATTATGAATTTCACCTTCATGAAGTCTGGATGTATCTCTGTAAACATTTTTTAGCTTTGTTCTGGTATCTCTTGAATCACTTGGAAACAGTTTTATCCTTTCAAGTTCTGTGTTAATCAGTTTGCCCAAGCTGTTATCTTTCCTCGTGTTCTTTATTCCTTTTGGTAGGTTCATGTTTAGCTTATTGGACCAGATCAATGGACTGGACCAGAGAAATGTTTAGCCTGCTGATTTACTCTCTTCAAACTGAGGCAAATCTTTCTGAATAATACCCAGTAAATTAAGAGATTTTTAATTCTTTTTGCTGTGAATAGAAACCATTTTCATTCTTATGTGAGCTCAGAAGATTCTTTGCAATCCTTTTGGATGATTATTACCTCAGTCAGGTAATTTTCTTACACGTATATGGTGATCAGTACTCAGCTGAATACTCTGATGGGCCACCTATAGATCACCAGGTATGCCTCTTCCACCTCTTGGTACTCTTTCTTGTGAACTTTAGGGTAGTATCTCTCGGTACTCCCTGGAGTACCTCTTATGTCTCCTTAACTCTGGCTGACTGGTGAACTTTGCACCACTGTCCAGGAAGTAAGCTGAAGTAATCTCTTCTCAGGTATCACTTCCCTTCACTGCCTGATGTCAGTTTTCTGGAAAATGGATGCTTCAGTTTTTAGTGGTTTAAACTGAGAGGGCATATATGCTTCTAGTTATTCCATTTTCTCTTGAGCCTATTATCTTTTTGTGTTCTTTTCTTCAATATAAACCATTTCCTGAAGTTCTAGATTTTTGAAAATCTAGAGTGATGGATAATCATAAGTTGCTGCTTTGCTTATTCTAAATATTCCTGTTAAATACTTCTTTAGTTATGATTAGATTTTATGTTCTCTTAAAGGTCTTTCTGTTTGGCTGCATTATATGTTTGGTCCCTTGCCTTACAAAATAAGTAGCAGACACATGAAAAGATGATCAACATTACTCATCATCAGGGAAATTCAAATCCAGCTACAATGAGATATCCCCTCACACCAGTCAGAATGGCTAAAATTAACGACACAGGAAACAACAAGTGTTGGTGAGGATGTGGAGAAAGGAGAATTCTCTTGCACTGTTGGTGGGAATGCAAACTTTTGCAGCCTCTAATGTTTCCTGAAAACATTAAAAAGTAAAACTTCCCTACAGTCCAGCACTACTAGGTATTTACCCAAAGGATACAAAAATAGTCAATCAAAGAGGCATGTGTACCCTGATGTTTATAGCAGCATTATCAACAATAGCCAAATTATGGAAAGAGCCCAAATGTTCATTGACGGACGAATAGATAAAGAAGGTGTGGTTTATATATATGAAATCTTGCCATTTGCAATGACATGGATGGAGTTAGAGACTATTATGCTAAGTGGAATAAGTCAGTCAGAGAACAACAAACACCATGTGATTTCACTCATATGTGGAATTTAAGAAACAAAATAGATAAGCATAGGGGAAGCAAAGGGAGACAAACCAGGAAACAGACTTTAAACTACAGGATAAACAAGATTACTGGAGGGGGCGGTGAGTGGGGAGATGGGTTAAATAGGTGCTGAGTATTAAGGAGGTCACTTGTGATGAGCACTGGGAGTTGTATCATAAGTGGTGAATCACTAAATTCTACACCGGAAACTAACATTTCTCAGTATGTTAACTAACTGGGATTTAATAAAAACTTAAAATAAAACAACCAAAATGAGTAGCACTCTTTGTTACCTAGTAGAAGTTTATTAACATTTGGGGTGAATGTTGGTGGTAGGAATAGCAGAGAAGGTAGGAGATGAGATAGCATGCAAGATCTTGCAATCTAGCTTAGACATGAGTCAAGTACACATTAAATATTGATTTGTAGAAATATACATAATCCTTTGCAGCCTTCCTATAAGTAGATGAGTTTTGTCACCACTTGAATGTTTGCTGCCATTATGGCTTGCTTTTACCAAGTAGCTACTGTCATGGAATATTTTAGTGGAAAATGAGGAATATAAGAACTGTAACTTTGGTTGATTATTTTGAAGTATCTGGAGAACTTGCAGAAAGAGAAGTGATTATCTCAGGATTTAAAATTTCTATCTCAAGGTATGAAAAAGGAGTGAGGAAAGTATGACTTCCCTAAAGAAACCTGTAAAATCTCCTGTAACTACAGGATTGAAACTTTTAGAAACCTAACCAAGTCTAATCTTGTGGATGAATTAATTTTGATGTAAATTGAATTCACAACCTCCAGGGGTTTCTAGAGGGCACACATTAGTAGATTTTACTGAAGCCCCAGAGAAGCAGACACTTATTATCCTGTATCCAAGAGAGGGTTTGGTCTCTTCTTGTCTGAAAAACATGTAATGACCTCTCTTGAGGTCATTTCCTTGCAAGAAAGTGCTGACCTTGTTCAAGACTCACTCCACTTTATCTCATTACTTGGTGTCCAACAATAGACTCAAGTTCAAACAGACTCCAGAGTATTGGAAACACAGAATGACCTAGAAAAAGGTAATATATACACCAAAATAATTTGAAGATGGCAAATTTATATGAACAAAAACCTGTGGAATATCTATGGAAATAGATCATAGAGTTTTGGAATCAGGATAAAGTGAGAAGTGACGTTAGATGTATATTTTTTTAATTAAAAAATCTTTTTAGTTTTCTAATCCTTTGAAAGAAATGCCATCTTTTTAATTGAGTCTTTGAAGGCTTCTTTGACCTGCTTATTCCGTAGTGTATAAATGAAAGGGTTCATCACTGGGATAACTGAGGTGTTGAGTAATGACACTACCTTATTAATGGCTACTCCTTCCTTTGGTGGTTTGATATAGATGAAGATGCAACTTCCATAGGTGATGGAAACTACAATCATGTGGGAAGAACACGTGGAGAAAGCCTTTTTTCTTTGCTGAGCTGAAGGGAGTCTTAAAATAGTCTTGATGATGTATGTGTAGGACATAATTACACAGACCAGTGTGACTAGGAGGGTCAGCACAGCCATGATTAAAACAAGTTGCTCTACAAGTTGGGTGTCTGAGCATACAATCTGCAGAAGAGGAGATGCATCACAGCCAAAATGGTCAACGAGATTGGAGTTACAGAAATCTAGCTGCACTCCCAGGCTAAGCGGTGGGAGTATGACAACTAACCCAATCAGCCAACAGCAAAGGACAAGAATGGTGCATACTCTTTCATTCATGATGGTACTGTAGTGCAGGGGCTTGCAGATGGCCACGTAGCGGTCATAGCACATGGCAGTTAGAAGAAAAAATTCTGTTGCTCCAATGAGGATGACAAAAAACAACTGGATGATACAAGCATTATAGGTAACACTTTTGTCCCCAGTTGTCAGGCTGTACAGGAATCGAGGGACACAGACAGTTGTAAGTATTATTTCTAAGATGGAAAAATTCCGAAGGAAAAAGTACATGGGTGTTTTGAGGTGAGAGTCAACCAGAGTGAGGAGGATAATGATTAGATTTCCAGCAACAGTGAAAATGTAGGTGAAAAACAGAAATACTGAAAGAAAAACCTGTAGTACTGGGTTATCAGTCAATCCTAGTAGAATGAATGTTATTGCAGAATGATTTTTCATCACTGTCTTCAAATATATAGTGAGTCTGTATTAATAAATCACAAACCTTGAATCTGAGGAATAGAACATAAAAACAATATTTGAATAGCTATATAATGAGGAAAAGTAGCCCAGCAAGTCAATAGAAGCACATTTTAATACTTTATTTGATTGTCAATAATCTGTGTAGAAGTGATTGCATCATGCCTCATTTCCCTGGACTCTGCTTTACCTTGGTCTTCAGAATGTGGTTTATAGAAAAGATCCCTCTGGAGTTTCATTTCCACTCCAGTTACAGGTTACAACTTTTTAAAGGTTTACTTATTTTTGAGAGAAACAGAGAGACAGAGTGTGAGCAGGAGAGGGGCAGAGAGAGAGGGAGACATAGAATCTGAAGCAGGCTCCAGGCTCTGAGCTGTCAGCACAGAGCCCTATGCAGGTCTGGAAGTCGCAAATGGTGAGATCACAACCGAGCTAAGTCAGATGCGTAACTGACTGAGCCACCCAGGCACCCCCAGGACCAATTTTAAAGTAGATAGAAAATACCACAAGGATTTCACAGTCCTCTGGGATTAGGGCAGCCATCATGGTATCCCCAGTCCTCAGTATAGAGCAGGAGATCCATGAATGTTAGTAAATAGGAAAAATATGCATAAAATTTTTATTTCCCCATTTGTTAGGACAGCATATCAGCAAATCATTTTCATACCCTATCATAATATAATGCCATCAATATTGGTTGGTATTATCAATACTTGGTTGTATTATTTTCCATGCTTTGCAACACTTGTCCTCTTTAAATAAATTCCTTAATCTCCCGAACATCTTAGAGAAGTCTTTACTGTGTGAGTGAACTGGGGAATTACCATGAAATTTCTCGAGTCCCACACTGCTACAGGATTTCTTCTTTGCTCCCCTTTTATAATAGGCTGAATTATTTGAGTCTTTGTTTCTCCCTTATATCGGTTTGATCAGCCTCTGTTTTATTTCCTTTTCTGAATTCCTGTTTCAACATCTATCTGTTGTCTAGAATCCTACCCTTTCCAAGCCTTCCCAGAACACTGACAAGTAGGATGTTCTGATATCCTTAATAGAGAACAGAATTTTGTCCTTAGGTTTCCATGATCCATATAGGAGTTCTGTAGTTTATGCATAGATATTTCAGCTTCCAAATGCCTTCTAAGGCGACTTGCCATCTTTATTAGTAACATAACATCTAGATCCTCCTAGATGGGCAAACATAGGGGAATACCATTTGGGCAAGGAGTTGCCTTCTTTGTCATGGCTCCATTCTCTGAAGGCTCACTTTGCCTTTGGGAATGTCACTAATCATTGCTGCCCCTATCAATGCTCCTCAGAACTCTGGCCCAAGGATAGACTTAGCCTGTGCTTATTTCCCCAAAGAACAATTATTATCAAGCATTAATACTTAACATGGATTAAATATGACATGGAGAATAAATAAACCTGGTTATTAGGTATGGATATTCTGAAAAGCTGAAAAATCACAATCCATTCTTATGAGTTTCCCTACAAGACTGTCTCCCTGTGTTGCTTCTTTTGGGGATACTGTCAAAAGAAACCATTGTCACCATCTTCCAGGAAGCTATTGAGTACTTTTAATCTCTCACATTTCCTACCTATTCATGTACCCTTACCAGCAATTGCGGCAATATTGTTCTTCTAGGAAGTATCAGAGCTGGAATTTGACCCAGGTCAAACTGAATTAAAGTGTAAGTGTTTCTAGGGAATCTGTAATTTTAGGATTTGGGGAAATTGCTTATCCTTACTCAATTCTAATAATCACAAATTAATTAAAATGTTAGCTTTTCAAATGTTTCCTAGCCACAAACAGTATACCTGGGGCATCTACGTTTCTTCAATAGATGATTAGAATGAGGGGCACCGAGGTGGCTCAGTTGGTTAAGTGTCCGACTTCAGCTCAGGTCATGATCTCATAGTTCCTGAGTTCAAGATCCACATCAAGCTCTCTGCTGTCAGCAGGGAGCCTGCTTCAGATCCTCTGCCCCCTTCCCTCTCTGCTCCTCCCTTGCTCATGCTCTCTCTCTCTCAAAAATAAATAAATATTAAAAAATAAATGACTAGAACGAAATCTCTGTATGAGGCACCAATTATTTTGTAATATGATTTTTTTTTTGTAAGATTGCTTTAAGTTATTCCCTACAAAATACCTTAAGTGTTTTTTTTTCCCCACTGTGCTTAGGGAAGGCATCATTTTTTCCCCATTGAGGAGAGTTGCTGCAGTGTGACAGGCTTATGGGATAAAGAGTTTGCCTGAGTGGCAGGAAATAACTAATGCATGCTCAAGCAGAAATTGCTTTCCTACAGCAAGACATGAAGGTTTCCTAAGAACCACACGTCTTTTGACTTAGTGCCTCTAATGCTCTTCTCCATTTCCTTCTACCTGCATCCCCCAGTGCCTTCATGTTGGCTAATACACTGACCCCCAATTAATGTCACTGGATTATACACTCTTACATATCATACAATGTGTCCTCAATTCGATGAAAATGGCTGAAATGAGATTTGTAAATAACTTCACATCATTGGATGATTGCCTTAAGAGGAAAAGATTAGCACAAAGTTATATTAAATACTGAGGTTTTAGGCCGTGACTGTTTCACTTCCTGCTGTCAAGGATAATTTTAAATTATGGAGTGTTGCTATTTATTATTTTTCTCTTTAAAGATAACATTACTTGTTTGAATCCTCCATAATAAAACAAGTAGATATTCATCTACAACCAATTGAAAAGTGTAAGAAAGGAAAATCCTACAATAACATTAAACATAGTCCATCATTTTTAATATCTTATATTTATCTACAACCTGTTTGTACATATAATTATGTTTTGCAGTTACTTGTATTTTATAAAAATAATGCTATATTGAAAATAACTTAGGTGCTTTACTCTCTCAACCTCACTCTATCCATTCAATTATTTTCAAAGCAGTTATGATGTATTTTCCTCATGTCATTAAATATTCTTCACAATACAATTTTACTTGCTTATCATATCCTATCATATAAGGAAGTAAATTATAAAATTAATAGTTCTAATATTGAATATTAATGTTGCTTCCACTTGTTGTATAATGTTTTAGTGGCCATTCTGTATGTAAATCTTTTTATCCTCATCAGATTAATTTAACATTTAAGAACTGGTAAAAAATTTTGAATAAAATGCTTCCCATAGTTATTCCCAAACTAGTCCTTTGGAAAATGTGTCCCTGTGTATACTCCCACCATTTGTAAATGAATTTCTATGTTCCAAAGCCTTGGGGATTTGGGCATTATTATTTTGAGTATTGTTTTTAATATTTTTTCCTAACAAGATAATCCTAGTTGATAATTGTTTCATGGGTATTTTTCTTATAGGGGAGGTACATCACTTTTTTCTAAGTGCTTATTTCATTATAAATCATCATTACATTTCCCTGATCTTATAATGCTTTAAATTAATAATAAACGTATTATTTTATATTTTTATATGTTATTTGACTGAACTCACCAGTAAAAAAATAACAACAATGAACATCAGAGGCTCCAAATCTTAAAATGATGTTTAACCTAATTAACATGACATTAATTATTGTGAGTTCTTTTAGGACTAAGGCAGCCCAAGAGATGGGCTGGAAATGTTCAAGGATAAGTTAACCATTCAGCAAGATGTTTTAGGTGAATGGTTGCCCCTTTGAAGTTATTTCTAGCCTTGTGTTCTAGAATCTATGAAAAAGGGAGAGAGAATTTTTGGTATCCTTTTTTTGGTCTTTCTCATTATAGCACAGCAGTGACGCCACTCCCCAGTTGTGTGTGTACCTGGTCTTATCCTTAACTGTGATCTTTCCCAAGAGCACTGCTCAAGAATCATGTTCATATTTTTTATTATGTTATATAGAACAAAATGGCATCCCAGAGATTACTTTTCAGATCCTCTCTGAACATGAAAGTACTTCTTGTACTCAGATTTTTTTAGCAGTAATATCTAAATTCACTGCCTTTACCTAGGGACTGCTTTTATATACCTTCTATGATTCCAGTTCCTGAACATTTAGGCACAAAAATGACAAACATTTCATACTTACTTTCTGGTGGTTTCCCGTCATATTTTGGGAAATTTAACCCAACCTTCCTTGGGTCTGAGAAACACTGGGTAATAGTGGCTATAATTTTGACTTAACCTTGGCATACTTTGAGCTGCACATGCTCTTTCAGGTAGGAATGCCTGCAAATGCAAGGTAATATGCAGGGGCATAGGGAATAGCACTCTTTGCTCTTATCATTATCAAGTATAAAATGGATCTGCTTAAGCTATCAAATAATATTTTCCTGAATTCTGTGACTGAAAGAATGGACAAATAATAGCAAGTAAATGCTAGCAACTCTCCCTGGCTGTGGAAATGAAGATGGCCTGACTCTCTGCAAAGACATGGGTTGCTCTATAAATTTTCATTAATAGAAATGTCACGTGCTTTATTGGTTTTATCTGCTCAAGTGCATGGGGAACAATTAAGTGAAAAACTGAAAATGTCCTTGGTGATTATTCAAACCACTAGTGAATCTATAGTGAATTTAACTTTGGCAAATGAAAGAAAACAAAGAAAAACAAAGAAAAAAATCTTAGCCAGCACCTGTGGGGCAGTGTCCACAGAGGCAAGAAATGTAATCATAATAGTATCAGTGGCAGCAAAAAAAAAAAAAAAAAGTCTGATGATGAAATGATTTCTCACCATGTTCTTTTTACCCTGTTGAAATGCTGAAATGCTGGGAGTCACCTGATGAGTTCTGTTGTAGGACATACTCATATGATCTACTCAAGTCAATCTTCCTCATCCGATTATTAGTTCTTATTTTTAAAATATATTTATTTTACTTTTGAGAGAGGAAGAGAGAGCATGAGCAGGGAAGGGGCAGAGAGAGAGGGAGACAGAGAATCCCAAGCAAGCTTTACACTATCAGTGCAGAGCCCGATGCGGGACTCCATTTCCTGAACACGTGAGATCATGACCTGAGCTCAGATCGAGTCAGACTCTTAACCAACTGAGCCACCTAGGTACCTTTGATTATTATTTCTTAAATACTTTATTTTAA
>NW_024082790.1:0-90530 GCF_003009895.1 Hyaena hyaena | reverse complement strand
GCACGATGATCCCCAGGGAAGCGGGCGTGGGTGCCCCCGGGGCTGGAGGAATAACAGGCACCATCACAGACCCTGAGCTCAACAGTCACCCTCTTCCTAACGCTTCACCTCACGCCCTAGCAGCCTGGGCGGGCGGGGCCGGCAAACGGGGCGGGAGCCGGGGGCGGGGCGGGAGCGGGAGGGCGGGGCGGAAGTGCGAGGCGAGAAGGGCGGGACAGGGAGTGCAGAATGGGCAAGCGGAACTGGACTGGACTGGAGGCGGGGTCGGAAGGGGAGAGGTGCGGAGGGATGAGGGCGGGGACTGAAGATGGAAGAAAGGAAGGGAGCTGCAGCAAGGGGTCACAAATGCGAACTGGAGTGGGGCGGTGCCCAGTGGACAGAAGGCCAGCTGGATGGGGCGTGGCTAGGGGAGAACCAAAGTCTGAGGGACACAAAGGACGGTGGGGCGGGGCGGAGCTGGTAGCCGACCAACGGGCAGAAGGGAGGGCGGGACCGGAGCCGAAACGTGGTCTGAGGGTGACCAGAAGAGTTAATGGGGGCGGGGCCGGGTACCGAAGGGCTGGTGGCCAGAAAGCAGGCAGTGATTCGTCGCAAGTCCGTCTCTCATGATTCCGCCCCCTACCGTGGCTGCCCACCACCCTGCTCACCACACCGTGCGAGGGGGCTAGGGGGAAGGCGCGGTTTCTCTCGCTCAAGTTCCTGGAAGGTGAGTGCCCGCGCCTGGCTCCGTGGCTCCCTGTCCGCCTGCATCCCCAGAATCTTTGCGGCTCCTCCTCCTCCGGTTCCTCCCCGTCTCCGTGCGACCCCCTTATGTCCCCCACCATCCTCCCCCTGAGTCCAACTCTCTGTCCCCTTCCCGCTTCATCCCTCTGAGTCCCACTCCATCTCCTTTCGTCCCCCAGGCTTTCTGAGTCTCCTCCCTGCCCCCCTGCGGTCCCTTCAGTCCGCCTCTGGCCCCCTGCAGCCCCGTGCATCTGCAGACTCTGAGGCTACAACTCTGGCTCTTCTCCTACACCCTCATTCTCATTCGTCCCCCTGTGTCCTCTTCGGTCCCTCTGTGTCTCCTTCTGTCCCCCGCATTCCCTCTGTGGCCCCCTCCATCTCCCTCCGTCCCTCTGCTGTGTGCACTTCCCTCCTTCTCATTCCTCCTCTTTCCCCTTGTACTCCACTCCCCCACCTTCCCCAGACTCTCTGCAGCTCCTGCTCCTCCTCTGGCTCCTCCCCATGCCCCTGCTAACCTCTGTCCCCTTCAGTCCCACTCAGACCCCTAGCATCCCCCTGTGTACCTAGGCTCTCTGTGGCTCCTGCTTCTCCCCTGGTTCCACACTGTCCCCTTCTGTCCCCCTCTGTTCCCCTCCATCCTGTTTTGGCCCCAGACTCTAGGCTCCTCCTCCTCCTCCTCTGGCTGCTCCCTGTCTGCCTCAGTCCCCCTGCATATCCAGGGCCTCCATAGCTCCTTCTCCTCCTCTGGTTCCACCCTGTTCCCTTCAGTCCCCCTCTGTCCCTTGCATCCCCAGACTCTCCATCGCTGCTGCACCTCGCTCCTCTGACCCGTGCTGCGAGCTCCTTCACCACCACAATCCTCCTGGACCCTGACCTTTCTGCAGGGTGCTTCTGTCCCCCAGGGAACACACAGCCCCACTGTCCCTCCGTAGGGACTTCACCAGCACCAGGCTTCTCCCTGTGCCCAGGGCCTCAGGCAGCAGCGGCCTCCACCAACTGAAAGCCCCAGCAAGGGGGCCTGCCAGCACCACCCAGAGCCTGGACCTTGGCTCCAGGGAGCATCCCTAATCCATGACTGTTCAACCAAGTGCTCTGATTCTGAGTGGCTCAAACCAGGCCGTTTACCTTCCAGTTGCTGAGGTCAGAAATCCAGGAGCAGGGGTAGGTGTCTGGTCCTGGGTAGGGCCTCTCCTGAGGTGGTCGTCAAGCTGTCAGCCGTGATGTATCTCCTGGAACCTGGCCTGGGGCTGCAAGACGTCCTCCCAAGATGGTGCATATACATTGCAGACTGCCTCGGTTCTCCTCTGCGTGGCCTAGGATACCTGAGGGCCTCCCCAGCAGGTTCAATTTTATATGGTGACTACAGAGAGAGGAACAGAGACAGAGAGAGAGATTAAAGAGACAGCGAGCCAGTGAACACAAAGTGTTTATGAGACAGAAGCTGCAGACCTGTCATCACCACATTTTGGAATTCTTGGACATTTCATTATAGCTGCCGTAGTCCATTAGTCACTCCTGGGAATGGGATTCTACAAGGCCATGAAGATAGGAGATCATGTTGGAGGTCATCTTGGAGGTACCCACCACTGACCTTGGGGCAGGTCAGCATTGTGTTTGCATTCGTCTTGGGCCACACCCCTGCACTGAGGAGGAGGCTCTCTATCAGAGGTTCTGATTGCTCATTAATGATCCCT
The DNA here is from genome assembly GCF_003009895.1 of Hyaena hyaena. Taxonomy (NCBI): domain Eukaryota; kingdom Metazoa; phylum Chordata; class Mammalia; order Carnivora; family Hyaenidae; genus Hyaena; species Hyaena hyaena. The sequence goes on along the minus strand of NW_024082790.1, from coordinate 88,113 downwards.
CTGGTCTTGGGATCCTTTTCCAGGTTGCCTTCATATGTGCTAAGCTGTGTGGTTTTGTACCTCCCGGTGGACCTCCCCAGTGCTCAGGCTACCTGGTGCTCGGTCCAACCTGCTTTTCTTCTTGACAGAGCTGTGTCAGGCTCCAGTGGGGTGGGCTTTTCTTTATCCGCCTTCCTTGTGGGCACCCAGGATGGGTTGGTGGGCAGGCTTTGGTTCACTGGGAGGACTTAGGAACTGGCACCTAGGGCCATCCTGAGCTCAAAACCTCTCTAAGCACTAGCCTCAATCGTCTCCCTCTTCCCTCATTTTCTGGGGATCTTGGGATGCAGGAACAAAGCTCTCTATGGGACGGTCTTCTGCTTCCTGAACTTTCCAAAGCGGAAACGTAACAAGCTGAGTTAGGAGGGAAAAGGAGATGCAACTGTGTCTTGAAGGCCCCCACTTGAATGAAGATCTCTTGGACCCAAACCTGTGTCATTTTATTGGATGGACAATCTGAGCAGGACACCTCCCTTTTCCTAGAAATGTCTTACCATGTGACTTTATGTTGTCCATTCCTAGCTGGGAAGACAAAAATTACATGCCTGACTCTACCCTAAGTGATTTATGTGCTTTAACTCATTCTATGTTCACAGTACCTACATCTGGTTGGACACCTGAGCATGTAACATTATCACCTTTTGAACGATAGGAAAGCAAAGACAGTGGAATGGGAGCTGACTTGCCCAAGATCACACGGCAAGGATATGCTAGTGACAGGATTTATCCTTTGGAATCTTTCCTTGCTTAATTAAAAAAAAAAAAAAAAAAGAAAAGAGTTAATTCTTTATTTTGATGGGAGAGTCCCAGATTGAAACCCACAGTATCATTCTCTGATTCCCTGTTTGTGTCTGGACAGGATGGGGGGATGATCCCACTTTATGCTGCCGCTCCATCTCCAGGGACCGAGGGGATGTTGGATGTGGAGACCCTTCCCCTGTTGACCTGGGTCCACTTCCTGCTCTCAGTTGCCATTGACACTTCCCTGGATGTACCCCTGAACTCAGTGAGGGGGTGGAGGATGTGATGGTGGTGCAGAGCACTCAAGGGCAAGCCTGGATACAAGCCAGAGAGATGGAGCCATGCTCTGGGTCAGGCTGGGGAAACACTCTGGAATATGAATATCTATGAGTGGCCATCGTTGCCCTTGTACTCAGAGCCTTTTTAGGAACTCTCTTGTCCCCTTCCAACAAAAACCTGAGTTTGTATTGATGCTGGATGTGGAGGCTCACAGAGGATCAACTCCTGGATGAATTCCAGGATCACTGACTTTGTTGTGAGCATGCCCTGTGTTATGCTTGCCTCTAAATTTGCCCTCGAGTGGGATGGGAAATCTTATTGCACTTCTCGGGGGTTCCATGGACCAGGCCTGTCAGAAGAACAGAACCTGGGCTAGAGCCCTTGAATCTCTATTCCTGGTGTGTCTAAATCCCATTACAGCCTGCATGTATACCCATCTCACCTTGACTTCTCCTCTGTTAGATCAGTGAAGCCCTGAGTCGTCAAAAGCTTAAAGTTGTAGAGTGCATTGTTTCATCTCATGTGACATGCTTGGCATCATAATGCAGGTCTTGACACTTAGAGTAAATAATTCCTTAGACTCTTTGCCCGTGGCCCTTTTTGTCTGCCAGGTATGGGACACATTTCTGTAGGTGAATGAAGCACAAGATACCATTGCATATCCTTCACTTACTGGTTGCTAGATACACCTTGCAGCCATAAATCTGACACCTGAAATGGTGATGCCAGGCTGTCCACACCCCTTTGCAAACCAAGTAAGGGATGACCCCGCCCTGCCTGGGTATGGAAGGTGAGCACAAACCTGCATGTTTCCAGACCATTTTTGTGACCATGTTGACCCAACCATGGACTTTGAATATGTATGCTCTCCATAGGAACTAGACTGAACCTTACTGGGGGATGTAATTGAGGCCCTGTTGCAGCAGAGACAACTCTCTGTCCACTGTGACCTGCTTATCTGGTCCCTACCCTGCACCTGGGGCTACACAACTCTACACAAGGACCCCCTCAGGGTCCTTGACCACTTCTGTGCCCATGTGTCAGTGCCAGGGAAGAGTGGGATGTGTGTAACTCCATGAGGGGATCAGGGTGTTTCCGGGTTGGTCGGCGTGCAAGGATTGGTGTGTGTGATCCTCCGGGACACAGGCTCAGAGCAATGACCTAGAAGTTGAACGGAGAGGTGCCTCGAACACAAGTGACCCTCCATTCTCCCTTCTTTGCAGATTTTGCTCATGTAATACTTCTGGTCTCAACTCTCTGAACAGGGGTTAAGAGCCCCTGAGTAAAGGGACATAGGCTGTTATGCAGAGAGCCCAGAGAGCAGATTCAATCAGAGAGGGTAGTCATGCTTAGAAGGAAAAGCAAGTCCTGTGAGCAGATCTTTCAAAGTCTTCTGAATGAGGCCAGCAGTGAGGGATGCATTTCACCTGGAAAGTACATCGTCAGCATGCACACATATCCACATACCTGGAAAAGAAGGTTTCACAAAAACATACTTAACCTCTATTGTGATATGGAATTTTCTTCCGGGGATAACTTGTTTTGAACTCTCATTATAATCCACCAAATAGATTACATCACCGAAAAGTGAAACAGTCATTTGTGAAATCCCGTGCAGGATCCTTGATAATTCCTGCCATACCCAATGATCTTGTGCCATGCAGGACAGAATCTGAGGCATCGAGAATTTTGCAGTTAGGAACCCAATATGCACCAACTTCCACAATTTCTTCCATTTTATCATCCTAGGGAAAGGGTGAGGAAAAGTCAACATTTGGAATGATTCCAGCAATGTATAATCAGCCTCCATAGCATCATTGAGCTTGAAGCTGCAAAGAACATGTTTTCGGAAGGTAATATGTGAAAATCCCACCTCCCTAATATCATCTTTAGAATATGGAGGTGGTGTCCAGCAATAGAGAGAGTTTCCTGAAAACAGCTGCCAAATTGCATTGATCTCCATGGACTAAATTCAGTTATACCCCTTTTCCCTGAATCCCCACGTGTAATCGCTAATCCCCAGAGGGTTCAGCCAGTGTTCCTGAAGGACTTTCCCAATTCCAGGCTACCCAAGGGGTTGCCATTGTCTGACATCCTGCTTACACTCTGACAGAAGAGAATGGCAAAACTTCCATCCTTCTCCAAACATGGGCCACACCAATGTCAAGAACATGGACGTTCTCCATGTTCCTCCACAGTGCAGGGCTGAGTGTGTTTGGAGCCACCACAGGATTTGAGTGCTGATTTGGGTCCCAGAGGAATGTCAGAGAGGGGCCCTGCTGGGAATGCTCACGGCAGTGGATAAGGCAGTCCCCAAGCTGTCCTGCCCTGGAGTCAGGATCCCCCTTGTATGATTACACACCAGTAGGGTTATTAGCCAAGTTGGGTTCCCCGCTCCAGAAAGCAGAGGGTGACCCTGACCAGGCATATATCATTGGTCCTCCTGGCAAGGCACACCTCCCTGGAGAAGGGTCCCACCTCCAATCAGAGATAGCTCCCTCTGGGATAGTCCCATAGTGGCTCCAGGCCCTGGTTGCTCTCGAAGGAAGGCATGGGGCTACGTGGGGTTGAGGTTGTCCTAGGAAAAGGCAAGGGAGAAGGGAGAAAGCAGAATTGGGAAGGAAAAGGTGATCTTGCAGGGTTCTCTTCTCTCGTGCCTCCCCTGCTCAGTCTTGCCTGATTCCTGATAAAGGTTTGGAAAGGCCCGAGTCCCTTCAGGAGGGAACTCAAGTGTCCTGTTTCTGAAAGGGGTTGAGGACCAGTGTCAGTTTCTAATCCTGTAAATAACTTGGGTTTTCTTAAAGGAGGCAATCCAGTTTATCCATCTTCTCTCTGGAGGCTGAGGGTGCTGCAACACCCCTTGAGGCCAATGCAGGTTTCTTTCAGTATGTGTAGCATAGAGACCCAGGGCAGGATGACAGGGTTCATAGACTTGCCTTGCTTCTTAACCCTAGATGTTTTCTCCAGTGTCAACACTCATACCAGCAAGAAGCCTACATTCAGCCCTCGTGAGGTAGACCCTTCTTATGGGTGCAGATACTGCCTGCAAATTTGCAAGCTGGGGTTGCCCAACCTGGCCAGCTCGGCTCCCTCATTTCCACCCACTGAGATCAGAATGCAGATGTGATATCCATGATGCAGTTCTCTTCCTGTCACCATCTGTGAAGTCACCTGGTATCAGTGCACATGCTCTCACCAGGGTCCCAGCACTGCTCCCTACTGCCTACAGTTATTCTAGGCAACTGCTTTACTTCTCGATGATTGGCAGGTCCTCATTGTCATGTGGCAGCAGAAGGAAAAGCTCCCCAGGATGTCTGTAGTCAAGGAAGAGGCCCCATCCTGTTGTGTGACTCCAACAGGATGATGGCGAGAGTCTATAGGAGAAGGTTTTGGTGAAGATGCCAATGTCCATAACAAAGTATGAAATCTTTATGTAACTAAGAGATTGTGATTTTGTCATTGTCGTCCTTGATTCCTCCCCAAAGCAGAAGAAGACAGCTAACAGGTTGAGGAGAGGGAAGGAAAAGATGATTTGAATGAACCTGTTGCAAAGGTTATAGCCAACAGTATGGGCTGGACCTGAGGTTACTGCATAGGATGACCTGAGGAGAAAGAGATTGGGCTGCCCTCCTGTGCCTGACAGCATGAAGGAGGTGGGAGGCCTGAAAGTCTGGACTATGCCTGCCCTGACATGCCAATGGGGACATCAGTGTAAGTCTTCCCTAGCCCCTCCAACCTGTGGGATGGTCACTGCACCAAGCCATCAGCTGCAGTGCAAATGTCCTACCTGAATGAGTCCTTCCTGATCCTTGTAGCTCCCCTACACCATGCTCCTCCTTGCACTGGGGACAGTGGGAGGAAGAAAAAAGAGAAAAGAGAAACTGACTCTTTTTGTGTACCTGCTGCAGACATCTCACTCAGTTGGAAGAGGGACTGGCCCGGGCAGGGGAAATTTAATTCTGCAAGTGTCTGTGATTCCATGGGACGCTAACTGGACTTCTATTCACTGGAGTGGGACCAGAGTACATGATGTTTCTTTTTTTAAAAAAATTTTATTTATTTCTATGAGAGAGAGAGAGAGCGTGAACAGGGGAGGGTCAGAGAGAGAGGGAGATACAGACTCCCTCCAGGCTCCAGGCTCCGAGCTGGCAGTCAGCACAGAGCCCGATGAGGGGCTCGAACCCACGAACCGCGAGATCATGACCTAAGTGAAAGTCAGACGCTTAACCGACTAAGCCACCCAGGCACCCCAGAGAGTACATGATATTTCCGAAGCCATTCCTTCCTCAACGGAAAAGATTTACCTTTCCTCTGAACAGAGGAAATGTAATAATATCCTCAGAAATCATACTTCCTCACTTCCCAGCATCAACATAGGAGCAGCAGATCTGACTCTAGACCCTGAGGACTGCATACTGGGCTATCAGGCCCAGACCACCGGACACTGCAGTCAAAGCAGACAAGAGGCAACCAAACAGGGCACCCTTCACAAAGTGATTCTCACATACTTAGAGGAGCAGCCCCGCCCTGGGAAGCCCCCAGTGGGGCTTTCTCTCACCCACCACAGTGAGCACCATCACTGCTAGGGTGCCTGAGTCTCAGGGGTATTTTTTATTTTACATTTGGATTTTGAGAGACAGGGAGAGAGTGTGTGTGCATGCACAATCAGGGGAGGGACAAAGAGAGAGGGAGCCAGAGGATCTGAAGCAAACTCCAGGAATCCAGCTGTCAGCACAGAGCCAGGCATAGGGATTTGGACTCACAAACGGTGAGCTCATGACCTGAGCCAAAGTCAAACACTCAACAGACTGAGCCACCCAGGAGCCCCAGGGATATTTGTTCCCTTACTACCGAGGGCTGTAACTGGCTGTCTGAGTGTGCTCATCTGCATCCACAGCTGCTTGTCAGGTTCCTGTGTGAGGTTGAATCAGTCCCCTGTAGTGGTTTCCACCTGGCATTTCAGTCTCCCTTGTCCCCTCCTCCTCTCTTTATGAGTTCTCATTCTTTCTCCCATCATAGCATGGATTGTCCCTCTAGGTCGCACACAGAATATGTCCCTGATGTCCCCAAACTATGGCAAAAGGAGGAGAAAGGTGCCCGAAGACAAACAAAAAAATATATGCAGCAACTGTGTAAAGAAAATGGAACTATTTCTTTTTAAAAATCTTTCCTTCCTTTTTTTTTTTTTTTTTTACAAATAGTTTATTGTCAAATTAGTTTCTACATAACACTCAGTGCTCATCCCCAAAGTGCCCTCCTTCATGCCCATCCCCCCTCCCCCCCACATCCATCAGTCCTCAGTTTTTGTCAGCATTCAAGAGTCTCTCATGGTTTGCCTCTCTCCCTTTCCCCCACCATTTCCACCCTTCTTCTCCCCCTTGGTCCTCCGTCAAGTTCCTCCTAATCCTCCTATACGTGCAAACATATGGTATTTGTCCTTCTCTGCCTGACTTATTTCGCTCAGCATAACCCCCTCAAGGTCCATCCATGTTGCTACACATGGCCAGATTTCATTGTTTCTCATTGCCATGTAGTATTCCATGGTATAGATAAACCACATCTTCTTGATCCATTCGTCTTTCTGTAATAGAATGACATACTGTGCATAATGCATTCTGTTCCATCAGCCACAGAAATAGAACATTTCCAAGAACTAGTGCCTCCTTCTGTGCTCCCATTCACTTCACGTCTCTCATAGTCACTGGGTAAGAACCTTATGAAGTGTGGCTTATGATTACTTGTATGATTGCGTGTTGTCCCTTCCATATGCCTTTCCAACCAATATATGGTTTCGTTTTCTTGCAACTTTATTGAAGAGGTATTTTACTGGTTCTTAATAAGTAACTTAAATACTATGCTAAAAGATCAATTCTTGTCTATGTAGCTATGGTTCACTCCTTTCAACACTGTACACCTCAACGTATTTATCCATGTGATGTGCATGGTTCTCATCTCTTTTGCACAGTTATGTGCTGCTAGGAGCACATGTCCCCATGTTTCCTGTACACGTTTGGGAACTGACTCTTAGCTGTCTGTTAGGAGTGAAAATGTAGGTCCTGTGGCGCATGAATGTGCAATTTGATAGGATTCAACCACATTATTTTTTCAGAATGATTGTATTTGCTTCCATTCCTGGTAGTCATGGTTCAGAGATTCTATGAGTCTATCTCATCACCAACACCTGATATTGTCCACGTTTTAAATTTCTACCTCAATTAATGTAGGATGTCATCTCATAGTACACAGATGTGCCTGTACCTTCTTAGAGTTAATCTGTGGAACTTTTCCTATTTTTCCCATATAGCTTTCTTTCTCTGAGAAAATTTTCTTAATGTCCTTGCTTACCTACATCCTGGAATCTTCCACTTTCTCTTACACATTCCTGTTTTAATTTCTTTTTTTTTTTTAATACCATCATTTCATTGATCCTTCGTTGTCTACAATTGAGCAAATATCTTCTACAGATATTTGGAGACTTTTCAAGTCTAGAAATTCTCTTTGATTCCTTTTGATGGTTGCTCTTTCCTTGTCACATCATTGTTCGCTTTGTGTTCTTATTTTCTTTACTTCTCTGTATTTTCTTGTAATTCATTAAAATCCCTTAAAAAGATTATTCTGACATTTTTGTCATTGCAGTGAAACCTGCATTTCTTTAGGGTCAGTTACTGGAGCTTTTTGAGTTTCTTTTGGTTGTCTATTACCTGATTTCTCATCAGCTTTCATTCTTTAACCTGGATCTTCCTATTTTGATGAATGGAGCTCTTTTTCCCATACTCCCTCGGTTTGCATTGGCCCAGACATTTTTTCACCAGTCAGTTCAGTTAGTTTCTAGGTGTGTCTGCTGGTCATGTGTTTTGGGAGGTTGGCCCTGCTATTATGGTCTCTTTGGACCTACGGTTGGGTTTTAAAAAAGTGAACAGACTGCTGTGCCACTGGCTGAGAAAGGTTGGCTTGTTCTGCTGGCTTTGTTCATTGCCATGTAAGCAGGTAGGATGGGCTGTACAGTTGCCTGAATTTTCTGGTCAGACTTCCTAGATGGTCATGAGCCTGGGTAGTAACTTCAGTAGTAAATGGGACTATGATGTAACTTCTCTGCCCTGACAGAGCAGCAGACCAGGAAACGAGGCTGTACAGCATAATGGTTAGAAGCCCAAATCAGGCCATTATGTGGACTGAATTTCCTGATCAGGTAAGGCCACCAGTTTTGCTGTTCAGATAGTGCGAGTCATTGGCTCTGCTCCCTGGGTTTTATTTCAAGGTTTTTCTTAAATTCCATGTAGTTAAAATACAGTGTAATATGAGTTTCAGGTATCGAATTTAGTGATGAATCACTCCTATACAACGCCCAGAGCTCATCACAGCAGGGGCCTCCTTAATACCCATTACCCATTTATCACAATCTCAGTCCCACCTCCCCTCCAGAAACTCTCAGTTTCTTCTCTAGATAACAGTCTGTTTTATAATTTGACCCTCTTTTTTTCACCTATAAGTTCATCTTTTCATTTTTAAATTCCACAAATAATTAAAATCCTGTGATATATGTTTTTCTCTAAAACTGACTTATTTTGCTTACCTTACCAACTCTCCATCCACATCATTGAAAATGACAAGGTTTCATTCCTTTTGTATGGACGAGTCATGTCCCATGGAGTGTGTGAGTGTGTGAGTGTGTGTGTGTGTGTGTGTGTACACAATCTTCTTTCTTCTTTAATTAGCTGAGTGATATTTGGGCTCTTTCCATAATTTGGCTATTTTTGATAATACTGCTATGCACATCGGGTTGCATGTATCCCTTTGAATCATTAGATTTATATCCTTTGTGTAAATAAATACTTTGTAGGGCAATTGCTGATCATAGGACAGTTATATTTCTAACTTTTTGAAGAACCTCCATACTGTTTTTCAGTCTGCCAGCCTCCGTTTGCATCCCCACTAACAATGTAAGAAAGTTCCTCATTCTCCACATGCTTGCCAGCACCTGTTGTTAATTTTAGCTTTTTTGACAGGTGTGAGGTGATATCCCACTGTACTTTTGGTTTCTTTTTTTTTTATTTTTTTAAATGTTTTATTTATTTCTAGGAGAGAGAGAGAGAGACAGCATGAGCAGGGGAGGGTCAGAGAGAGAGGGAGTCACAGATTGAAACAGGCTCCAGGCTCTGAGCCGGCAGTCAGCACAGAGCCCGACGCGGGTCTCAAACCCACGAACCGCGAGATCATGACCTAAACGAAAGTCGGACACTTAACCGACTAAGCCACCCAGGCGCCCCTGTACTTTTGGTTTCTACTTCCTTGATGAGGAGAGATGTTGAGCATCTTTCCATGTGTCTGTTATCCATCTGAATGTCCTGTTTGGAAACATGTCTATTCATGTTTTCTGCCCATTTTTAAGCTGCACAATTATTTTTTTTTTTGGGTATTCAATTGTGTAAGTTCCTCATGGAGTTTGGATACTAACCTATTATCACGTAGGTCACTTTCAAATATCGTCTCCCATTGTGTAAGTGGCCTTTTAGTTTTGTTGATTTTTTTTTTTTCTGTTGCTGTGTGGAAGGTTTTCCCTGGATGCATTCATAACAGTTTTGTTTGCTTGTGTTGCCCTTGCTTCAGGAGACATATCTAGTCAGAAGTTGCTATGGCCTATGTGTCAAAGAAGTTACTTCCTTGTTCTCCTCTAGGATCTTGATGGTTCCCTATCTTACATGTAGGTCTTTTATCCATTTCGAATTTACTTTTTGTGAATGGTGTAAGAACGTGATCCAGGTTTTTAAAATTTTATTTTGCATGATGCTGTCCATTTTTCTCAAGACCATTTGTTGAAGATGCTGGTTTTTTTTTTTTTTTTCCATTTGGTATTCTTTATCTGATTTTCATTCCAGCGTAATGCTGGCCTCATAGAATGAATTGGGAACTTTTCCTCTTTTCCATATTTTTGGAACAGGGGTGATTAATGGTCATGAACTCCTTTAAGCTTCTTTGTTTGTTTGTTTGTTCATCTGGGAAATTCTTCATCTCTCCTTCTCTTCTGAATGATAATTTTGCTTCTTAGAGTATTCTTAGATTCCTGTATAACACGTTGAAAACATAATGCCACTGTCTTCTGGCTTGCCAAGTTTCTTTTGGGAAAACTCCAACTAGTCTTTAGGTAAGTGAAGAACATCCTTTATCTTGCTGCTTTAAGATGTTTCTTGATCACTATAGTTTGACATTTTAAGTACAGTATGTCTTGGTATTGGCCTGCTATTGTTGATTTTGAGGGGAGTTCTTTGTGGCTCCTGGATCTGCATGTCCATTTCCTTCCTTAGATTAGGGACATTTTCAGCTATTATTTCCTGAAATAAATTTTCTGCCTCCTTTCTTTTCTTTGTTTCTTCTGGGACTCCTACTATACTTTTGTTATTACATTGGATGGAGTCACTAATTTTCCCAAGTTTATTCTTGTATTGTCTAATGATTTTTTCTCTCTTTGGTTCATGTTCATTCTTTTCCATTATTTTATCTTCTTTATCAAAACTTCATTCCTATGCTTTTTTCAGCAAAGAGGAAAAAATGCATATGGTCACATTTTTTAGCATGGTTGCAGAGAGAAAACAAAAATTTGGAGTCCTCAATCAAGGACCCAAGCATAATTTTCTCTGTTGTGCATCATTTTGTCATAGTAAACGTTTCTTTTTGTCTGCAAAGCTTCCTAACTCACTTACTGATAGATTTCTTAAAGGTCCATGTTTTCAAGTAATCCTAATGTTGTGCCCCTTATTAATTGGGGCTGCATTTTTTTCTCCTTTCGATGATAATAGGAAGTTAATCATTCATCATGTATGTGCATCTGTTTTAGTGACCATGTAGAGAAAGAGAGGGTTTGGACACAGACTAATTGAATTCAGCCGTGAAACAGACTTCTTTTCTGAGTTTCAAAGACAACATTCAGAAGATAGCAATTATCGAACAAGTGTTAACACTTCTGGGGGTGTGAGTTTTGTTAGGAACTATAGACATCAATACAACTTATTTCATTGACTGATTTATCTCTTTTGAAAAGTCAAATGTCATGCCTGAAGTTATAATTAATTGGATTTCTAAATGCCATTGACCACACATGAAACATAACAAACTGACTTCAGTAGCTTGAAAGGAATGTTTATCTCCTCTATATTTTTCCAGAACATCCAGGCATTAATAAGTTCCTTTTTGGAAAGTGCTTTTACAGCCTAATATCTATAGCTTGTCCTGCACTCCTTTCTCAAGCATCTGTTTCCAACTTGGTAGTAGCACAGCTAGGTTACTCAGCTCTGTCATCTTAGCTTTTGAACCTATGGAAAGCATGTCCCATGATTGCTGTGAATGTGTACTGGTTTCTAATGGAAATATCTGTGTACCTCTTCATTAGTATAAGTTGATTGCTTACTTTCCTTATTTTGAGTAGCACTTTGCTGATTTCTGCATCCCTTATAATTTTTGGCATTCAGGAATTCTGCATTTTGCCCTAGAGTGTCCTGGCAATTTTTGTATTTTTATGACTATACCAGAGACGTTTTCCTAGATGGAAGCAATTAACGTGAGCCTGAATGATGCTGTTATGAGTTTTTAGGCTGCTCTGAAATCATGCTGAATATAAGGCTAGTTGTTTTAAAGCCAGGACCTTACTGTGTCTAAAAATCCTATGAACTTTGAGTTTCCATACATCCCATGGGTAAAAGTGACAGTCACCATGTGTATGAGCCTGGGCATTTTTCCTCACACTGATCCAGGGAGGGGATCTTCTACTAACTCTGGAAACTTTGGAGTGAGGTTTCCTTCACTTTATTTTTCTGTTTTGAAAACATTAGTCATTTTGATATCCCTGGACTCTCAGCTCAATGCCCTCCATTTAGAGAATCCTTAGAACTCGTCCCATGTCCTTTTGCCCACATCTCTCTCTTCACATGTTGCCATGACACCCCTGATGCTTGGAGAAATGCATGCAACTTTGTTTGCTGATGTCTTTTTGAAATCATATTCACCGGAGGGGCACCTGGGTGGCTCATTTGGTTAAGCATCCGGCGTCGGCTCAGGTCATGATCTGGCGATCTGTGAGTTCGAGCCCCGTGTCGGGCTCTGTGCTGACAGCTCAGAACCTGGAGCCTGCATCAAATTCTCTCTCTCTGCTCCTCACCCGCTCACACTCTGTCTCTATCTCAAAAATAAAAAAAAAAAAACATTAAATAAATAAATAAACTCATATTCACTGGTAACAAGTAGTATATTCATGATATTCTGAAATCATATCAACTTGGAGTCAATTTCTCCCATTTAGTGACTTTTTCTACAATATGTATGCCATGTCCTCTTTCTTACGAACTTCAACATATTCTCTTTCCATTCTCAAGTTTCTATTTTCCTGAGAAAATAGAAGGAATGAAATAGACTATGTATTGATTATCACCACTAAGTCTACCCATTGAATTAAAATTGTATGTGCACATTCCCCTTTCTCCTGTCCTATAAATTGTAAAGATGGAAGACTTATATTTATGACACTATGTAGTTGTGCACTCCATTCCACATAATCTCCCACACCATGGGACACACATTCATCATTACTTTCATTTTTTCCAAGCTCAGTACTTTTACTTTATCTTTTTATTTCAAGTCTGTATTTAAATTCTAGTTAGTTAACATATATGGTAAAAATTGGTTTCAGTTGTAGAATGTAGTGATTCGTCACTTACATATAACCCCCAGTGCTCATCATAAGTGCCCACATTAATAAGCATCAGCCATTTAGGCCATCCCCCACCCATTTCCCTCCATCATCCCGCAGTATGTTCTATATAGTTAAGAGTTTCTTAAGGCTTGCTTCGCTTTCTCTTTGTTTCTTTTCCTTCCCATATGGATATCTGTTTCGTTTCTAAAATTCCGCAGATGAGTGAAATCACATGGTATATTTCTTTCTCTCTCATCATTAGCTTCGCATAATACTCTCTAGCTCCATCTGTGTTGTTGTATATGACAATATTTAATTATTTTTATGGTGTATATTCGGTTGCGTGTGTGTACAGTCACATCTTCTTTACCATTCATCAGTCAATGGACATATGTACTCTTGCCATAGATTGGCTATTGTTGATAATGCTGTTATAAACGTTGGGGTGCATGTGCCCTTTTGAATCCCCCCATATCAACACTTTGATTTCTCTGTACTGAACATGTCTCGTACTATACTAATATCATTATTTTATCTGAATATATCTACTAAGCCCAGTTTCATCTCAAGCCAATGTGTCATTTATCTGATTCCTTTTCTACTAAAATTTCTCATTGTTATCCTATGCTTATACTCTTTCTCCAATTATTGAATCATCTCAATCTTTAAAGAAACCCTTCCATTCTGAATTTTGTGGAGAACACACAGGGCCATGGGTATGTATCTCCATTATTTTAAACCCAAATATTCTCATTTTCAAGCAGAAAATGGCAAGGTAAATAATCTTCCCATTTTCTATTTTCTTTCTAAATGACTTCAGGAAAACTCTGTATTTTTTTTTATGCTTTCAGTAGCTTTTCTCTGCTCTGTCTTGTCAAACTTTAAGGTGCTACTCTTCAAGTTCTTGTTTGTTCTATCTTTATCATTTCCACTGGCTTTCATAACCTCTTTAACATGTATGTATATAGATAAAGTAATAACAATTATATTTTAAATATATTTTATTATTATTATTTTTTAATGTTTTATTTATTTCTAGGAAAGAGAGAGAGACAGCGTGAGCAGGGGAGGGTCAGAGAGAGAGGGAGTCACAGACTGAAACAGGCTCCAGGCTCTGAGCTGGCAGTCAGCACAGAGCCCGACGCGGGGCTCGAACCCACGAACCGCGAGATCATGACCCAAGCGAAAGTCGGACGCTTAACCGACTAAGCCACCCAGGCGCCCCAATATATTTTATTATTTAATAATTTCAATCAAACTCTTTAAATTCCAGTTAGATAAAATACAGTAAAATAGAGTGGCGGAGGGAGAGGCTAGATGACAGAGAAGTAGGCAGCTCCATATAATTCACTCACACCATCTCTCAGACGGAGAAGGCCTGAAGCCATAGGAGCAGTTACAGAATCCAGGAGTTTAGGAGGAAAAAGAGACAGAGTCCACTGAAAAAACATTACAATAGCTACCTCAAAAAGCAAGCCAAAGTACACATAGTGGAGAGTCCCAAATACCAATACGAGTAGGAAAATAAAATAATCAAGATCTCAACAAGAGAGACCAAGAGATACAATTCAAAGAACACTTTCAGAGTGGACAGGCCCTGGATAGTCAAAAAGCCTTCTTTGGTACAGCAGCACTCACAGGTGCAGTGTGCAAAACAAGCTTTTAAAACTAATGAGAGACAGAAAGCTAACCAAAATGAGGAAACAAAAGAGCTCTCCTCCAAAGAAATTCCAAGAAGAATTGACAGCTAGAGAACTGCGCAAAACAGATATAAGCAAAATAACTGAACAAGAATTTGAAACAATAGTCATGAAATTAATCACTGGACTTGAAAAAGGCATGAAAGACATCAGAGAAACTATTGCTACAAAGACAATGGAGCTTAAAAATAGTTGTGATGAATTAAAAAATGCTATAACTGAGATGCAAAATAAAATGGAGGCATCCAATGCACAGATTGAAGAGGCATAAAGGAGAATAAGTGATTTAGAAGACACAATTATAGAAAAAGAGGAAGCTGAGAAAAAGATAAACTGATCCAGGAATGTTAAACACGATTTTGAGAGTTCAGTGATGCAATCAAATGGAACAATATCCATATCATAGGAATCCCAGAAGAGTAAGAGAGAGGGAAATGTGCTGAAGGAGTCCTGGAACAAATTATAGCAGAGAACTTCCCCGACGTGGGGAAGGAAGTAAATGTGGAAATACAAGAGGCTCAGAGGACTCCCCTCAGACGTAACTTGAATCGATCTTCTGCACGACATATCATAGTAAAAATGGCAAAATATAAGGACAAAGAGAGAATTCTGAAAGCAGCTAGGGAGAAAAGGGCCCTAACATACAAAGGGAAACCTATCAGAGTGGTGACAGACCTATCTAATGAAACTTGGCAGGCCAGAAAGGAATGGCAGAAGATCTTCAATGTGATGAGCAGAAGAAATATGCAGCCAAGAATCCTCTATCCAGCAAGCCTGTCATTCAGAATAGAAGGAGAGATAAAAGTCTTCCCAAATAAACAAAAATTGAAAGAATTCATCACGACTATACCAGCCCTACAAGAAATCCTGAGGGGAACTCTTGAGGGAAATGTTGCAAGGAATGCAAGATACCAGAGACATCACCACAAGCATAAGTCCCACAGAGGACACAATGTCACTAAACCCATATTTTTCAATAATCACCCTGAATGTATATGGAATAATGCCCCAATCAAAAGACATGGGGTAGCAAAATGGATAAAAATACAAAATCCATCTATTTACTGTCTATAAGAAGCTCAGTTTAGACTGTAGGACACCTTCAGATTGAAGGTAAGGAGATGGAGAAATATCTATCATGCTACTGGAAGTCAAAAGAAAGCTGAGGTAGCAATACTTATATCATATAAACTGGACTTTAAACTAAACACAATAACAAGGGATGAAGAAGGGTATTATATAATAATTACAGGGTCTATCCATCAGGAAGAGCTAACAATTATAAATATCTATGCACCAAATATGGCAGCATCTAAGTACATAAAACAATCACAAAGAGAAACATTCTTATCGATAAGATTGTGCTAATAGCAGGGGACTTTAATACTCCACTTACAGCAATGGATAGATCAACTAGACAGAAAATCACTGAAGACACAATGGACTTGAATGACACATCGGACCAGATGGATCTGACAGATATATTTATAAGTCTACATCCTGAGGCTATGGAACGCACTTTCTTCTCAAGTGTGCATGGCACATTATCCAAGATAATCACACACTGGTCATGAAGCAGTCCTCAATAAATATAACAGAATTGAGATCATACCATGCACACTTTCAGATCACAATGCTATGAAACTTGAAATCAATCACAGGAAGAAGTATGGAAAATCTTCAAAAACATAGAGGTTAAATAACACCCTACTAAAGAATGAGTGGGCCAATCAGGCAATTAGAGAAGAAATTTAAAAATATATGGAAACAAATGAAAATGAAAATACAACAATCCAAACTCTGGGATGTGGTGAAGGCAGTCCTAATAGGAAAGAACATTGCACTCCAGGCCTATATCAAGAAGTAAGAAAAAGTGTAAGTGCAAAATCTAATAGTGCACCTAAAGGAACTAGAGGGAGAACAACAAGAGCACCCCAAACCCAGTATGAGAAGAGAAATCATAAAAATCAGGGCATAAATAAACAATATAGAAATGAAACAAAAAGTTGAACAGATCAATGAAACCTAGAGTTGGTTTTTTGAAAAAGTAAAGAAAATTGATAAACCTGTAGCCAGGCTTCTCAAAAAAAAAAAAAAGAGAGCACTCAAATAGACAAAATCATGAATGAAAATGGACTGATTACAACCAACCCCTGAGAAATACAAGCAATTATCAGAGAATACTATGAAAAATTATACGCCAACAAATTGGACAACTTAGAAGAAATGGACAAATTCCTAAATACACTCACTACCAAAATTCACACAGGAAGATACAGAAAATCCGAACAGACCCTTATTTAGTGAGGAAATCAAATGAGTTATCAAAAATCTCCCAACAAATAAGAACTTTGGGCCAGATGGCTTCCTTAGGAAGTTCTACCAGATATTTAAAACAGAATTAATACCCATTCTTCTCAAGCTGTCACAATAAATAGAAATCAAAGGAAAACTTCCAGACTCATTTTATGAAGCCAGCATCACTTTGATTTCCAAGCCAGACAGAGACCCAGCAAAAAAGAGAACTACAGGCCAATATCCCTGATGAATATAAATGCGAAAACCGTCAACAAGATACTTGAAAATCGAATCCAACAGCACATAAAAATAATTATCCACCAAGATCAAGTGGGATTCATTCCTGGGTTACAGGGCTGGTTCAGTATTCGCAAATCAATCAATGTGATACATAACATCAACAAAAGAGAAGATAAAAACCATATGATCATGTCGATAGATGCAGAAAAAGCATTGGACAAAATACAGCATAATTTGTTAGTAAAGACCCTCGAGCAAGTCGGGATAGAAGAAACTTACTAAACATAATAAAAACCACATATGAGAAGCCCTCAGCTAACATCATCCTCAACGGGGAAAAATGGAGAGCTTTCCCCCTGAGATCAGGAACATGACAGGGATCTCCATTCTTAACAATGCTGTTTAACATAGTGCTGCAATTCCTAGCATCAGCCATCAGAAACAAAAGGAAATAAAAGGCATCAGAATTGGTAAAGAAGAAGTCAAACTTTCACTCTTCACAGACGACATGATACTCTGCATAGAAAACCCGACAGATTCCACCAGAAGTCTAATAGAACTGATTCAAGTATTCAGCAAAGTAGGGTACAAAATCAATATATAGAAATCAGTTGCATTTTTATACACTAACAATGAAGCAAAAGATAGAGAAATTAAGAAACTGATCCCATTTGGGGCGCCTGGGTGGCTCAGTCGGTTAGCGTTCGACTTCGGCTCAGGTCATGATCTCACGGTTCGTGGGTTCAAGCCCCGCGTCGGGCTTTGTGCTGACAGCTCAGAGCCTGGAGCCTGCTTCGGATTCTGTGTCTCCCTCTCTCTCTGACCCTCCCCTGTTAATGCTGTCTCTCTCTCTCTCAGAAATAAATAAAACATTTAAAAAATTAAAAGAAAAAAAAAGAAACTGATCCCATTCACAATTGCACATAAAAACCATAAAGTACTTAGGAATAAACCTAACCAAATATATAAGAGATCTTCATGATGAAAACTGTACAAAACATTTGAAGAAAATTGAAGAAGACACAAAGAAATGGAAAAACATTTCATTCTCATGGGTCGGAGTAATAAATATTGTAAGAATGTCATTACTACCTAGAGGAATCTTCACATTCAATGCATTTCCCAATGAAAATTGCACCATCATACTTCTCAAAACTAGAATAAACTATCTTAAAATTTGTATGGAACCAGAAAAGACCCTGGATGGCCATTGTTGAAGTAGAAATAGTATTGTTGAAGAAGAAAAGCAAAACGGGAGGCACCACCATCCTAGACTTTAGCCTCTACTACAAAGCTGTAATCCTGAAGACAGTATGGTATTGGCACAAAAACAGACACATAGACCAATTGAATAGAATAGAGAACTCAGATTTGGACCCAAAAATTACAGCTGACTAATCTTTGACAAAGCGGGAAAGAGTATCCAATGGAAAAAAGACAGCCTCTTTAACAGACGGTGCTGGGAGAACTGGACAGCAACATGCAGAGGATGAAACTAGATCAATCTCTCACACCATACACCAAAATAAACTCAAAATGGATAAAGGACCTGAATGTGAGACAGGAAACCATCAAAACCCTAGAAGAGAGAGCAGGAAACAACCTCCTTGACCTCAACCGCAGCAATTTCTTACTTGACACATCCCCAAAGGCAAGGGAATCAAGAGCAAAAATGAACTACTGGGACCTCATCAAGATAAAAAGCTTTTGCACGACAAAGGAAACAATCAATAAAACTAATGGCAACTGACTGAATGGGAGAAGATAGTTGCAAATGACATATCAGATAAAGGGCTAAGTATACAAAATCTGTAACAAAGTCATCAAACTCCACACCTGATAAACAAATAATCCAGTGAAGAATGGGCAGAAGACATGAACAGACACTTGTCCAAAGAGGACATCCAGACGGCCAACAGACACATAAAATGATGCTCAGCGTCCCTCATCTTCAGGGAAATACAAATCAAAACCACACTGAGATACCAACTTACGCTGGTCAGAGTGGCTAAAATCAACAAATCAGGAGTCCCTAGATGCTGGGAAGGATGTGGACAAACGGGCACCCTCCTACACTGTTTGTGGGAATGTAAACTGGTGCAACCCTTCTGGATAACAGTATGGAGTTTCCTCAAAAAATTAACAATAGAACTCCCCTACGACCCAGCAGTAGCAGTAGTAATTTACCCAAGGGATACAGGAGTGCTGATGCATAGGGACACATGTAACCCAGTGTTCATAGCATCACTCTCAACGGTAGCCAAAACACGGAAAGAGCCTAAGTGTGCATCAAGTAACAAATGAATCAAGAAGATGTGTTATATCTATACAATGGAATAGTACATGGCAATGGAAAAGAATGATATCTGGCCATTTGTAGCAAAATGGATGGAAATTGAGGGTGTTATGCTTAGTCAGACAGAGAAGAACAAATACCATATGTTTGCAGATATAGGTGTAATAGGAGGAAGCTAACAGTGGACCATAGGGGAGAAGAAGGGGAATAATAGTGGGGGAGAGGGAGGGAGGCAAACCATAAGAGACTCTTGAATGCTGAGAATAAACTGAGGGCAGATGGGGTGGGAGAGGGGGAGGGGGTAATGGGCTTGGGGGAGGGCACTTGTGGTGATGAGCACTGGGTGTTATATGTAAACCTACTTGACAATAAACTATTTTAAAAATAACAAAATAAATGAGTCTCTTGTAGGCCGCATATAGATGGATTTTTAAAAATTACATTCTGTTACCTTATGTCTTTTTTGGAGCAGTAGTCCTTTTACATTCAGAGTGATTGTGGATAGATATGCATTTAATGCCATTGTGTTACTATAAAGTTGGTATGTCTGGTGATGTTCTTGCCCTTTCTAGCCTCAGTTGCTATTGGTCTTTTTTTTCCTAAAATGTCTCCTTTAATGTTTATTTCAGGACTGGTTTAATGGTCACAAACTCTTAATTTCTTCTATTCTGAAAGATGGCCTTGCTGAATAGAGTATTTTTGGCTGCAGTTTTTTTTTCCAATTTTGCAAATAAATGTATCATTTTTTTTCCAATTTAGCAAATAAATATAGACTGTCAAATGTCTGTGTAGAGATCTGCTTCAAACTGGATTTGTCTGCCCTTGTAGTTTAGGGTATCCTTTTCTTTTCTGCTTTCAGTATTCTTTCATTATCTCTACATTTTACAAATTTTACTATGATTTGTCTTAGTGATAGCCTGCTTTTGTTGAATTTAATGGGAGTTTTTTGTGCTTCCTGCATTGGAAGTTTTCAGCGATAAATTGCTCAAATAAACCCTCAGCCCCCTCCTCTCTCTCTTCTTCTGGTACTCCTAAGATATGAATGTTATTACACTTTATGAATTCTCTGAGTTCTCTAAGTCTATAGATGTGATCCAACATTTTTGTTTTCACTTCATTAATTTTCCATTTTACCTTCTATATCACTATTCTATCCTTGTTAAGAGAGCTATTTAGTTTTGCATCTCAGTTATAGAATTTTTTTTAATTTCAGCCTAATTTTAGGTGTTTTATCTCTGCAGTATGGATCTCTGGTTTCTTGTGCGCTTTTATTAGGCCCAGTTAGCATTCTTGATTGTTGTTACTGGCTCAGGCATATTACTTGTATCTCTTTTATTCAAAGAAATGTTTTTAATATTTTGAATGTTTATTTATATATTTTGAGAGAAAGTGAGCGAGAGTACAAATGGGGAAAAGGCAGAGAGAGACGTAGACACAGAATGTGAAGCAGGGTCCAGGCTCTGGGCTGTCAGCACAGAGTCTGACATGGGGCTTGAACTCACAAACCATGAAATCACAACCTGAGCTGACGTAGGATGCTTAACCAACTGAACCATCTGTTGTTGTTATGCTGTTTAGATTAGATCCTTGGGTGTAAGCTCTTTCAGTTATTTCTTTTGGGATGAATCCTTCCATCTTGGCATTTTGTCATGATCTTGTGCTTTGTGGGTTCATGCCCATTGTTTGGCTCTGTGCTGACAGCTCAGAGCCTGGAGCCTGCTTCAGATTCTTGTCTCTCTGTCTCTCTGACCCTTCCCCTGCTGCTGCTCTGTCTCTCTCAAAGGTAAATAAACACTTTAAATTTTTTAAAAAGAAAAAGAAAGTTTGGATGAATCAAGCATGATGTATATTTTTGCAGGTAGAACTCAGGGAGAGACAAATATACCAAACCATAGTCAGTGTTGAAGACCAGTGTTTTGTAGTTCACAGTTCACTTAACGAAGCAACTCTTCCAGGTTTCCAGAAACATTGTGGAAGCTGGTTTCAAGGGTTTAGGAAAGATGTCTGTGCTATCTCCTCATTATATCCAATCCTTCAGTAATCTACTAGCCCTAAGCCTTTTATTTCTCAATACATCATCTGCATAAGAGTAAATGCAAAGAGAAAAATTTAGACAGTGACTTTCTCTTATCTAAACCAATTTAAAAATTCCAGATTGGCAGTACCCAGTAACCTGAAGGTCTTTCAAGTATATAGGTATATATACAAGTAATGATATGCACGGCTTGCCTTTCTCCATATGCTTTTCTTTGTGTTTAGCTCAAAATAATTCCAAAAAATTCCAATACACTTTGTCAATATGGATCAGGCTTTTAGGTTTTTCAAGCATTTATGCATATATAAATATACAATTTTGAGTAAGAAAAGTTACCTCATAGAGTAAAATTAGTAACATATAGTTGGACAACAAAACCATATACAAACAACCAATAATAGATAAATCATAGGAACACATTCAAGTTTAAGAACATGCATCAAATATAAATTTATTTTCTATTCAATTGTCTTGGTTTAACGTGAAGTTTAATCAAGAAAATGCCTGCTTGGGGACTTAAAACATCTGTTCAGCATTCTGCCTAGAGCAGTGTTAATCTCCGTGTTCTGAAGACTATAGACGATGGGCTTTATGAATGGGAGCATCACAATATAGATAATGGCTGTTAGCAGATTTTTAAGGGATGCTTCATTTGCAGTGGACCTAAGACAGCAATCAATCCCGAAATTAGAAACAAAAGAAAAATTTCCAACTGCAGGGTACAAGTAGATAAAGCTTTGTTAGGGGCTTCCACTGAATGGATCCTAAGCACGTTTGAAATATATTAATATATGACAGAACCAAAAAAGAAAGACATACTAAGGCAATACATGCACTTACAGCAAGCATCACAGATTCAGAAAACTGAAAATCTGAAGAGGATATCCTTATAATCTGTGGTACATCACAGGAATATTGGTTGTTTATATTGGACTTTGTGAAGGGAAGCCTGAACATGTTACCAGTGTGTACAATGGAATAGACTAGCCCACTTCCCCCTGAACCACTGGCTGCCTGTAGGCACAAACATGGTGTGATGGTCCAT
Source organism: Hyaena hyaena (assembly GCF_003009895.1). NCBI lineage: Eukaryota > Metazoa > Chordata > Mammalia > Carnivora > Hyaenidae > Hyaena > Hyaena hyaena. The sequence goes on along the minus strand of NW_024082790.1, from coordinate 65,760 downwards.
CCAAAGTACAGAGGGTGGCAAATGCCAACATACCGGTCATACAACATGACCACAAGGAAAGCAAGCTCTACAGATGCAAAAAGAATATACAGGAAAATCTGAGTAGCACATACTTTCCGTGAAATTGATTTGTTTCTATCAGGGAATTTACAATCAATTTGGGAACATTAACAGATGCAGCAAAGGACTATGAGGGATAAGTTGCTTATAAAAAAATACGCTGGAGGGTGAAGACGTGGGCCTGTTGCAATGAGTAATGGACAAAAGATTTCCAGCCATGTCTCCTAAGGAACTTAATAGGAATAGCAGATCTTGAAAAATTTGTAGCTTCCGAGAGGTTGAGATATCTATGGGGAGGAATTCTGTGAGAAAGGTGAGATTGTCCATGTTACTACTTTGCTATAGTAACTTGGAGTGAAGAATAAAGTGGTATGATAATGCAACTATAAAAAGGAATGCAGACACTTCAAAACACGTCCAAATAAATGCAGCGATTGGATACTGAGTGACTTCTAACCAAAAGTATAGATGAAAGAAGTGGAAAAATATTATAATTGAAATCAATAAAGGGCATAGTTAATTTGAGAGTTCCTTCCAACTCTACTGAGATACCATACTAGTTTATTTTTTTTAATTTTTTTTAAAAATAGTTTATTGTCAAATTAGTTTCCACATAACACTCAGTGCTCATCCCCACAAGTGTCCTCCTCCATGCCCATCCCCCCTTCCCCTCAATTCATCAGTCCTCAGTTTTTGTCAGCATTCAAGAGTCTCTCATGGTTTGCCTCTCTCCCTTTCCCCCATTTCCGCCCTTCTTCTCCCCCATGGTCCTCCATCAAGTTCCTCCTAATCCTCCTATACGTGCAAACATATGATATTTGTCCTTCTCTGCCTGACTTATTTCGCTCAGCATAACACCCTCAAGGTCCATCCATGTTGCTACACATGGCCAGATTTCATTGTTTCTCATTGCCATGGAGTATTCCATGGTATAGATAAACCACATCTTCTTGATCCATTCATCTGTTGATGGACACTTAGGCTCTTTCCATGTTTTAGCTATTGTGGAGAGTGCTGCTATGAACATTGGGGTACATGTGCTCCTATGCCTCAGCATTTCTGTATCCCTTGGGTAAATTCCTAGCAGTGCTATTGCTGGGTCATAAGGGAGTTCTATTGTTAGTTTCCTGAGGAACCTCCACACTGTTTTCCAGAGGGGCTGTACCAGTTTACATTCCCACCAACAGTGTAGGAGGGTGCCCGTTTCTCCACATCCTCGCCAGCATCTAGAGTTCTCTGATTTGCTCATTTTAGCCACTCTGACTGGCGTGAGGTGGTATCTCAGTGTGGTTTTGATTTGTATTTCCCTGATGAGGAGGGATGCTGAGCATCGTTTCATGTGTCTGTTGGCCATCTGGATGTCCTCTTTGGAGAAGTGTCTGTTCATGTCTTCTGCCCATTTCTTCACTGGGTTGTTTGTTTTTCGGGCGTGTAGTTTGGTGAGTTCCTTATAGATTCTGGATATTAACCCTTTATCTGATATGTCATTTGCAACTATCTTTTCCCATTCCGTTGGTTGCCTATTAATTTTCTGGGTTGTTTCCTTGGCTGTGCAGAAGCTTTTAATCTTGATGAGGTCCCAACAGTTTATTTTTGCTCTTGATTCCCTTGCTTTTGGGGATGTGTCAAGTAAGAAGTTGCTGCGGTGGAGGTCAAGGAGGTTGTTTCCTGCTTTCTCCTCTAGGGTGTTGATAGTTTCCTGTCTCACGTTCAGGTCCTTTATCCATTTTGAGTTGATTTTTGTGCATGGTGTGAGAAAATGATCTAGTTTCATTCTTCTGCATGTTGCTGTCCAGTTCTCCCAACACCATCTGTTAAAAAGGCTGTCTTTTTTCCATTGGATATTCTTTCCTGCTTTGTCAAAGATCAGTTGGCTGTATACTTTTGGGTCCACTTCTGAGTTCTCAATTCTGTTCCATTGGTCTATGTGTCTGTTTTTGTGCCAATACCATACTGTCTTGAGGATGACAGCTTTGTAGTAGAGGCTGAAGTCTGGGATGGTGATACCTCCCGTTTTGGTTTTATTTTTCAGTATTACTTTGGCTATTCGGGGTCTTTTGTGGTTCCATACAAATTTTTGGATAGTTTGTTCTAGTTTTGAGAAGTATGCTGGTGCAATTTTGATTGGAATTGCATTGAATGTGTAGAGTGCTTTAGGTAGTAATGACATCTTAACTATATTTATTCTTCCTATCCATGAGCATGGAATGTTTTTCCATTTCTTTGTGTCTTCTTCAATTTCCTTCATAAGTTTTCTATAGTTTTCATCATACAGATCTCTTGTATCCTTGGTTAGGTTTATTCCGAGGTATTTTATGGTTTTTTGTGCAATTGTGAATGGGATCAGTTTCTTGATTTCTCTTTCTGTTGCTTCATTATTGGTGTATAAAAATGCAACCGATTTCTGTACGTTGATTTTGTACCCTGCAACTTGGCTGAATTCTTGGATCAGTTCTAGTAGGCTTCTGGTGGAGTCTGTCGGGTTTTCTATGTAGAGTATCATGTCATCTGCGAAGAGTGAAAGTTTGACTTCCTCTTTGCCAATTCTGATGCCTTTGATTTCCTTTTGTTGTCTGATGGCTGATGCTAGGACTTCCAGCACTATGTTAAACAACAGTGGTGAGAGTGGACATCCCTGTCGTGTTCCTGATCTCAGGGGGAAAGCTCTCAGTTTTTCCCCGTTGAGGATGATGTTAGCTGAAGGCTTCTCATAGATGGCTTTGATGATGTTTAAGTAGGTTCCTTCTATCCCAACTTTCTCGAGAGTCTTTATTAAGAAGGGATGCTGTATTTTGTCAAATGCTTTTTCTGCATCTATTGACAGGATCATATGGTTTTTATCTTTTCTTTTATTGATATGATGGATCACATTGATTGATTTGCGAATGTTGAACCAGCCCTGTAACCCAGGAATGAATCCCACTTGATCTTGGTGGATGATTCTTTTGATATGCTGCTGGATTCGATTTGCAAGGATCTTGTTGAGAATTTTTGCATCCGTATTCATCAAGGATATTGGCCTATAGTTCTCTTTTTTTGTTGGATCTCTGTCTGGCTTGGGAATCAGAGTGATGCTGGCTTCATAAAATGAGTCCGGGAGTTTTCCTTCGACTTCTATTTTTTGGAATAGCTTGAGAAGAATTGGGATTAATTCTGTTTTAAATGTCTGGTAGAATTCCCCAGGGAAACCATCAGGTCCAGGGCTCTTATTTGTTGGGAGATTTTTGATCACTGATTCGATTTCTTCACTCGTTATGGGTCTGTTCAGGTTTTCTATTTCTTCCCGTGTGAATTTTGGTAGTGAGTGTGTGTTTAGGAATTTGTCCATTTCTTCTAAGTTGTCCAATTTGTTGGCATATAATTTTTCATAGTATTCCCTGATAATTGCTTGTATTTCTGAGGGGTTGGTTGTAATAAGTCCATTTTCATTCATAATTTTGTCTATTTGGGTGCTCTCTCTTTTCTTTTTGATAAGCCTGGCTAGAGGTTTGTCAATTTTGTTTACTTTTTCAAAAAACCAACTCTTGGTTTCATTGATCTGTTCAATTGTTTCTTTGGTCTCTATGTTGTTTATTTCTGCTCTAATTTTTACTATTTCTCTTCTTCTACTGGGTTTAGGGCGTTCTTGTTGCTCTGCCTCTAGCTCCTTTAGGTGAGCTGTTAGATTTTGGACTTGTGCTTTTTCTAATCTCTTGAAATAGGCCTGGAGAGCAATGTACTTTCCTCTTAGGACTGCCTTGGCCGCATCCCATAGATTTTGAATTGTTGTGTTTTCATTTTCATTTGTTTCCATATATTTTTTAATTTCCTCTCTAATTGCCTGATTGGCCCATTCATTCTTTAGAAGGGTGTTCTTTAACCTCCATGTTTTTGGCGGTTTTCCAGACTTCTTCCTGTAATTGATTTCAAGTTTCAAAGCATTGTGATCTGACAGTGTGCATGGTATGATCTCTATTCTTTTATATTTATTGAGGGCTGCTTTATGTCCCAGTATGTGATCTATCTTGGAGAATGTGCCATGCGCACTTGAGAAGAAAGTAAATTCCCTGGCCTCAGGATGTAAAGTTCTAAATATATCCGTCAGATCCATCTGGTCCAATGTGTCTTTCAAGTCCATTATTTCTTTAGTGATTTTCTGTCTGGTTGACCTATCCATTGCTGTAAGCGGAGTATTAAAGTCCCCTGCTATTAGCACATTCTTATCTATAAGCTTGTTTCTGTTTGTGATTAATTGTTTTAGATATTTAGGTGCTCCCATATTCGGTGCGTAGACATTTATGATTGTTAGTTCTTCCTGATGGATGGACCCTGTAATTATTATGTAGTGCCCTTCTTCATCTCTTGTGATTGTCTTTAATTTAAAGTCCAGTTTGTCTGATATAAGTATCGCTACTCCGGCTTTCTTTTGATTTCCTGTAGCATGATATATATTTCTCCATCCCCTTACTTTTAATCTGAAGGTATCTTCCCGTCTAAAATGAGTTTCTTGTAGACAGCATATTGATGGATTTTGTTTTTTAATCCATTCTGCTACCCTATGTCTTTTGATTGGAGCATTCAGCCCATTTACATTCAGTGTTATTATTGAAATATGTGGGTTTAGAGTCTTTGTATCTTTTGTAGGGTTCATGTTTGTGGTGGTGTCTCTGGTATCTTTGTTCCTTGCAACCTTTCCTTCAGAGCATCCCCCTCAGGATTTCTTGTAGGGCTGGCTTCGTGGTGACAAATTCTTTCAATTTCTGTTTATTTGGAAAGGTTTTTATCTCTCCTTCTATTTTGAATGACAGGCTTGCTGGATAGAGGATTCTTGGCTGCATATTTTTACTGTTCATCACATTGAAGATTTCCTGCCATTCCTTTCTAGCCTGCCAAGTTTCAGTAGATAGGTCTGTCACCACTCTGATAGGTTTCCCTTTGTATGTTAGGGCCCTTTTCTCCCTAGCTGCTTTCAAAATTCTCTCTTTGTCCTTGTATTTGGCCATTTTCACTATGATATGTCGTGCAGAAGATCGATTCAGGTTACGTCTGAGGGGAGTCCTCTGAGCCTCTTGTACTTCCACATTTACTTCCTTCCCCAGGTCGGGGAAGTTCTCTGCTATAATTTGTTCCAGGACTCCTTCAGCACCTTTCCCTCTCTCTTCCTCTTCTGGGATTCCTATGATACGGATATTGTTGCGTTTGACCGTATCGCTGAGCTCTCGAATTCTTCTTTCCTGTTCCTGGATCAGTTTGTCTCTTTTTTTGTCAGCTTCTTGTTTTTCTATAATGGTGTCTTCTAAATCACTTATTCTCCTTTCTGCCTCTTCAATCCGTGCATTGGAGGCCTCTAATTTATTATGGATCTCATTTATCGCATTTTTTAATTCTTCATGCCTATTTTTATTTTCCATTCTGTCTGTAGCCATAGTTTCTTTGATGTCCCCTATGTTTTTTTCAAGCCCAGCTATTAATTTTACCATTATTATTCTAAAATCTTGTTCAGTGATGCTGCTGATATCTGTTTTGAACAGTTCATTAGCTGTCATTTCTTCTTGGAGTTTCTTTGGAGGAGAGCTTTTTCGTTTCGTCATTTAGTTAGCTTTCCGGCTGTTGTTGGTTTTAAAGACCTGTTATGCTCTCTGTTTCTATGAGCGCTGCTATATCCAAGAAGACTCTTTGACTGTCCAGGGCCTATCCTTTCAGAGAGTGTTTTTTGAATTGTATCTCTTGTTGGGACCTTGGTTATTTTATTTTCCTATTCGTAGTGATATTTGGGACTCTCCACCTTGTGTACTCTGGCTTGTTTCTTGAGGTAGCCCTGGAAAAGAAAACAGACAGATAAACATACAGGGAGCAGGAGCACACAAACTCACAGGCTAATGTAACTAACATGCAAAGCGAGAGGGAAAACGAAAAAGTTAAGAGAAAAGACGGAGGAGGGAGTGCGAATAATATGGAGTATAAAATACATAAAAGGGTGTAAAAGGGGAAAAGAAAAGGTAAAAATTAGAAAACCGATGGACAAAGAATGGTTTAAAGCGTATACCCGGATTTCCCAGGTACAGTTAAATAGCCGTGTGTATGCAGTGCTGGTTGAAAAGCATAGAGAAAGAGAGAGAAGGCAGGGCAGGATGAGGCAAAATTGGAAATAGAATGAACAGGCAGAAGGGATAGGAAGCTTTTTTCAAAGAGGTAAAGGGTAGAATATGGTTGGATACGTGAGAGAAGGGTGCTGGTATTATCCAGAGAAAGTATATAGTCTAATTACCCCTGAGAGAAAGAGATGAAAATGTCGGTAGGTGTAGAATTTACATTTAGAGAATGGACTCGTTGTGATTGTTTAAGCCAACTGGCGACCAGAGTTAATCAGGTCAGTGTTCTGGGGAAAAAAGAGAGAAAAGAGAAAGAAGAAGAAAAAAAGAAAGAGGAAAAAAATGGAAAATAAAAGAGGAAAAAAGAGGAAGAAAGAAAAAGGGAGGAGGGCAGCTCTCAGGCAGGGATGGGTGTGGCGTGATCCAATGCCTCAGGCGGGAGTTTTGCTTTGGCGGTTGTGGGGAGGAGAGTGATGGTGCTCCAGTCCCTTCTTGGACCCCGCGCCGCACCTTGCTTTTTTGGGCGTGTAAACTCCCCATACCGGGGGCGCAGCCAAAGTTGGTTGCACTCTTCAACCCAGGCCAGTTCCAATCTCCAAATCCCAGTGCGTGTGCCCCGCTGAAATTGCCTTAGACACAGCTTCCCAGGCAACCCCTTCAGGGAATTCCAAGCCCCCTGCCGAGCTCTGGGGGTGGAGTCAGAATCTCTGCTTCCTTCTCTGGGTCGGGCTGGTGAGTATGGGCCAGGTCTTGCCTGCCGGGTGTGCAGAGCCCGAACCCGCTGGAGTGAGGAAAACCGGGTCCCTCTATGGCTCGTCACCCAAAGCACGAACTCACAGGCTACTTTCCCAGTTTTTAGTTCTTTGCCTTCCCTCTCGAGTTCCAGCCAGCCGGGAGTGTGGACGCCCCATGTCCGCGCTGCTCTTTCAGTGGCCCCAGCCTCCCTGGAGCAACAATGGCGGCAGGCACGCCGCTGCTCTGAAGCCCAGACGGCCCGGAGCCCGCACAAAGAACCAGTTTGTGTGCTCAGCCCCCCGGGACTAGTTGGTGCGAGGGGATCTGGTGTGTAGGTATTTGGCAAGTAAGATCTTTCTCTGCTCTGAGCGGAGGTTCCCTGCCCCCCCCCCCGTAACGGAGGTTTTTCTGTTTCGTTCTCTCCTTTTCCCCTCTCACTCCCCGTAGAGGGTAGAGGGGGGTCGCTCCCACCCTGGAGTCTCCGATCCCGGCCCGATTTTATCTTCCCTGGATCGCACTCACGTTAGAAGGCTCTCTCAGTGGATTCTGCGTCCTTTTTCTCCCAATCTCTCAGGTTTTGTAAGGTTTCCAATGGCTTCAGATCTTTTCTCTGTGATGTATGGGCGCGAGTGCAAGTACGGAGCTCCTTACTTCTCCGCCATCTTGCCCCCTATCCTACCATACTAGTTTCAATAGTCATAAGTTCAGAATACTAAACATGTAAGAATATAATAGAAAATCAAGAACCTGTAGTCTTGAGTACATTATTGAGTACACTTATACCGTTTGTCTAAAGTATCTTTCCAGAGTCCGCTATTTAAATTTATCTTCTGTTAAAGCCTAGAACTTTCAACTTCAAATATGGGAAATTTCATTTTTCTATTTTTAATATGTAGTTCACTTTGGAAGACAAAAGAAAAAAGGAAAACAAAACCAAATGTATAGTCCACTTTTATTACAAAAATATGACTTGCACTTCCTTTCATGACAATGAATTGCTTGTACTGGTGCATTTATATGAATTTTCAATTGTTTGGAAAAAATATTTTAGACTAATTATTTCTATAATAACTATTTTAGTTATTTGTGATACTTTGATTACCCTCATTTTACTTAAAAATATATGATTAACTACCAAAAGAGAATACCTAGTGATTAAGTTGATATTACTGACTTCTGATAGAGGTTACTGAAGCAAATCAGATGTAAGACATATTTTTAATTTGCTTTATTAAAATCACATTTTAACTGTTGTTTATTAGAAGTATCATTCTCGTGCTCAATCTTTCAGATTGCTTGTAATTCTGAAGTTTCTGGGTTAAAGTTAATTCGCATCTCCTCCTTTGGAAATTATTGTGGTGGATATATAGAAAATGAATACTTTCGAGCCTAAGAGACACTTAAGCATATTTTTCCTGCTCCTTATTATCTTAGTGATATTTAATTTCTTTTTGGTACCTAATTTTTAAACATGAACAGTAGAATGAGTGGTATTACTAGTTTCTTGTTCATTGTAAACATAAAATATAACATTAAATAATCAGCATACAGCATCTCTGCCTCATAACATGTAAGAAATGTGAGATATTCTTCATAATGATAACTGTATGAAATATTTCAACATTACTTTCAATATTTTCGAGATCATCTTTTCTTACATGGTTTAATTCCTATGAAATTCCCATAGGTCAGAGTTATCCTTTAAAATCAATCTCAGGAAAAATTGTATTCCTTGTACCTGCAGTATTTCAATTCCTAACTAATTTTTGCATCTTTAAAATTTCACTATTTTCTTCAATGTGTAATGGATCTTCAGGCACCGTTTTTTAAAAACAAATTACCTTCAATAAATAATAGAATCAGAAACATTCAGTCTATTCTATGAAAATACATTTATCATATAGACAGGAACAATAAAGTGTACAAATAATCTTAAGATGTATTACAACGAGTATAGTAAATTATTCCTTAGTAACTTTAAAGAAATATAGGTTAGCACACCAAATATCTAAGAATTGAGGTGTAAGTATACCTTCAGTAACAGCAAAATTCTTTTGTGCAATTTAAAATGATTTGACAAAATCGGTGATCTTGCCTCTTTCTTAAGTGAATAAAATCCAAGGAGTTACTTCTCAGGAGATTCATACTTACTTTAAATCACAAGAACAATCTGCCCCTGGGTCCTTTGTAAGCATGGTAATTCTCTAGGAAGCGCATAGGGGTCAACCTCTGGAAAACCCTGGGGACCTGGTAACTACAACATCCAGGAGCGAGCTTAACTCCAATTCCTTATTATTCTTTAAGGATTAATTAAATTTTAGTAATGTTTCTTAAGAATAAAAGTAACAAAGATCTTGTTATTCTTGGAAACGTTAAAGAATATTTCTTAAGCTCTGTAGCTTTCCATTTATGTCTGTTTCAAATTTCTATGCATGTCAAATTCAAAACAGATGAAAGACCTAAATATGAGATATAGAAAGCCATCAAAATACTAGAGCAGAACACAGAAACCAACCTGTTTGACATAGGCCAAGGCGACTTATAACTAGACTCGTCCCCAAAAGCAAGGGAAACAAAAGCAAAAATGAACTATTGGGACTTATCAAGATAAAAAGCTTCTTCACAGTAAAGGAAACAAACAACAAAACTAAAAGGATGCCTACAGAACGGGATACAGTATTTGCAAATGTCATACATGATAAAAGGTTAATATCTTTAAAAAATGTATCAAATTCAATACCCAAAAACCAATCTGGTTCAGAAATGAGCAGAAGACTTGAATAGTTTTCTAATGAAGACATACAGATTGCTAATAGACATATGTAAAGATGGTCAGTATCACCCCTCACAATGGGGATGCAAATCAACGCTACCCTGGCATTTCACCTCACACATGTCAGAATGGTAAAATTAAAAATGCAAGTAACAACAGATGTTCATAAGGATTCAGAGAAACAGGAATCCTCTTGCAGTGTTAGTGGGAATACAAACTGCTACAGCCACTCTGGAGAACAGTATGGAGATTCCTCAAAAACTAAAAGAACTACCCTATGATCCACCAATTGCACTCTTAGCTATTTACCCAAAGAATACAAAACTACAGATTAGAAGGGCTACACATATCACAATGTTTATACCAGCATCATCAACAATAGCCAAACTACAGAGAGAGCCCAAATATCCATCAACTGATGAATGGATAAAGGTGTGATGTATGGTATATATACACAATGGAATATTACTCAGACATCAAAAAGAATGAAATCTTGCCATTTGCAATGATGTGGATGGGGCTGGAATGTATTTTCTTAAGCAAAATATATCAATCACAGAAATATGAATACAATATGATTTTACTCATATGTAGAATTTAATAAACAAAACAGATGAGCACATTGGAAGGGGGGAAAAGAAGAGAGGGAACCAAACCCCAGAAACTGTTAATGATAGATATGAAGGTGAGGGTTGGTGGAGGGAAATGGTTGGGAGTAGGGCTAGATGGATGATATGGATGATGGGTATTAAGGGGGGGCACTTGTGATGAGCACTGGGTGTTGTATGTAAGTGATAATTCTATTCCTGAAACCAATATTGCAATGTATGTTAACTAACTAAAATTTAAATGTATAAAATAATAAATTAAAATAAATTTAAAAATTAAAAAAAATCCTAGTACAAATTAGAAAAAGAAAGAAAGAAAGAAAGAAAAAGAAAACAAAACCGAAGAAGAAAAACACCTTAACTCAATATTCTGGGCAGGGCTATACACTGCCAGAGGATAGGCCTTTTCCATTTCCCAGTCTCTAATCCTAACCATAGCCATGGTTCTCACCCTACCTGACCCTGAATCCTAGCTCTGAGGAAAAAAACAATTCGCTACACATAACTCCACCTTGAGCACAGAAAGAAACTGTGGAGTTTGCAATCGCCATGATGGAATTAGAGAGTTTGATTCTCAGTACCAATCTACTTCTAACCCAACTTCACACCTTAGCCCTTGAACCATAAACTTAACCTGACCTTCACTGTCACATTCTCCCTCATCATATCTCTCCTGATTGGTATCCATACTGGAGACCAAAGAGTATCCTCCCTTCACCCTGGCACTAACCCTAATTCTTGCCCTTGCTTTGATGTTGACCTGGATCCAAATCCTAATTCTGAATTAAAAACTCATTGGTACATATGACTGACAGACTATCACTCAGTCAAGAGCACAGAAAGAAACCATGCCATTTGTGATAACATGAAGGGAGTTAGATAGTATGATTCTCAGTGAAAACCTCGCCCAAACTCAAGCTGTAAGCCTAGATATTGAAAACTAAATCTAATCTTGACTTTCACCCTAATCCTCACACTTAAATTATCCATATAGAATGTTCTCTGCAATTCTACCTAGTAGACTCCTACCTTCACCTGGCCTAACCCTAACCCTAGCCCTTGTTCTGATCTTGAGAAGGATCTGATCCTAGGCCTGAGGGAAAAATAAACTGCTTTTGTACTGATGATATACACAATATTATTCATCCAGAAACAGAGAAGGAAAATGTGCTGTTTCAAACAACATCAATGGAACTGTAGTGTATGATTCTGAGTGAAAACCTAATCATAACCTAAATCCCCAGCATAGCCTCTGAACCATAAACCTAAGCCTGACCCTAATACTAAATTGTCCTTCTGGGTAGATCTCTGTGATGATGGCTACTAGGCTCCTATATTTACACAGGCCCAAACACAAACTATAACCCTTGTTCTTGCTCTGAACCAAACCCAGTTCTAGGTCTGAGAAAAATCTGATTTGTTACAAATGGCCAAGACAATATTATTCAGCCAGCAAAAGGAAATGGAATCTTGCTGTTTTCCACCACATGGACTGAATTAGAGAGTATGAATCTTAGTGAAAACTCAATTCTAACCCAAACCCTCAGCCTACTTTTGCTCCCTAAATGTAACCTTGACCCTAACCCTCAAATTATCCCTGTAGAAGGGGTACTGCAAAATATCAGTGACTAGGTCCCTACTATCACCCAGGCCCTAAATCCTAACCCTTATTCTGGCCCTGACCCCAACCCTAATCCTATGTATGCGGGAAAAAAACACACAATTTGGTACATATGACAACAGAATATTAGTCAGGAAATAGAAAGAAATCATGTCAATCGCCATGACATGGATGGAGCTAAAGAGTATTATTCCAAGTGAAAACGTTATCCTAACAGAAACACTCTGCCTAACTCCTGAATCCTAAATATAAACTTGAAGCTAACCATAATCCTATACCTCAATGTAACCCTCCAGAGAAGTCCTAGAACTGCTGGTTAATAGGTACCTGGTATCACCCATGGACTACCTTTAACCCTAACCCCTTTTCTGGTCCTGACGCTAATCCTAATCCTAGTTTTCAGGAAAAAAACCACTTTGTACATATTGAGACAAATAATGACTCATCAAGGAGAGCTAAATTAAATATTGCCATGTCTGTCTAGACATGGAAGGAACTAGAGATTATTCTGAGCAAAAATCTAATTCTAACCAAACCTTTAAGCCAGGCCCACACTGAAGCCTAAACCTGACTCTTACTGTCATCCTAACACTAGCCCTAAACTTGCTCCTCTGGAGAGGGCTTTGCATACTGACTGATAGGTGCCCACCCTCACCCAGACCCTAATTCTAACACTAATTGTTGTTCTTGCCTGAACCTTAACCCTATTTCTATGTCTGAGGAAAGAAAATATTTGGTCTATAATAACTGATGGGATATTACTCAGGCAGGAAAGAGAACGAAATCCTGCCAATTGGCCATGACATGTATGGAACAAGAGAGTATTCTTCTTAGTGAAACCTAATCCTAATCCATACCCTAAGTCTACTCCTTCACTCCTAGCTACTAAACCTGAAACCTGACCCAGATGCTCACCCTAACACTAGCCCTAATTTTATCTCTCCAGAGATGTCCTGGAACTACTGGCTAATATACAACCTCCTTCACCAAGGACCTAATGCTAACCCTAAACTTTGTTCTTGCCCAAATAAGAACCCTAATAAAAGACCTGAGGAAAGGACATATTTGGTTCCATTAACTGAAGACGTATTATTCAACCAGGAAAACAGAAAGAAATCTTGCCATCTGAAAAGAGATGGATGATATTATAAAATATTCTTCTAAACAAAACCTAATCCTAACATAAACCTAGCGTAGCCAATAATGCTTAACCCTGAGCACTAATCCAAACCCTCACCATCGCCCTACTAGCAGACTTAAACTGTCCCACTGGAACATTCTTTTAACTTCCGGCTAATAGGCCTACACCCTCATCTGGGCTCTAATCCAAACCATAACTTGGTTCTGGCCTGACCCCACCCATAATGTTTGGTCTCAGGAAAGAAAAGATTTGGTCCATATAATCAACAGCATATTATTCATCCAGGAAAGCAGAAGGAAACCTTACCAAATGCAGCAACATGGATGGAGCTAGAGAAAATTATTCTGAGCAACCATCTAATCCTAATGCATACCCTATGTTTGGCACCCGATACTATGCCCCAGAATCCTAAACCTGATTCTGAACTTCAAACTAATCCTAACCCTTAATTTTTCCCTCCAGATAAGTCTCTGAAGTGCTATCTAATTGGAAATCACACCCACATGGCTCCACCTAGCCCTAAATCTAGTTCTACCCTGAACCCAAACCCCAATTCTAAGGAAAGAACAGATTAGATCCATATAACGGGCAACATATTATTTGTCCAGGAAAGAATAAAATCTTGTTATTTCAATGACACAAATGGAGCTACAGAATATTCTTATGAGAAAAAATATAAGGTTAACACAAAGCATAAGCCTAGCACATAATGCCTGGTCCTTGAACTCTTAACCTAACCATGAACCTCACTCTATCACTAGCCTTAAAGTTATCCCTTTGAAGAGACCCCTGAACTGATGACTAATAATCACTTCCTGTCATGCAGGCCCTAATCCTAAACTTAACTTTTGTTCTGATCCCAACCAGAACCCTAATGCTAGATGAGAGGAATAAACATATTTGTCCCATATAACAAATGGAATATTACTGAGCCAAGAAAACAGAAAGAAATCTTCCATTTGCAAATATATGGATGGAGGAATATTCCTTTTAACCAAAAACAACCCTAACCCAAAGCCTAAGCCTGTCCATAACCCCTAGGACCTTAACTCTAAAACCTGACCTGACCTTCACCCTAATTGTATTCCAAATCATCTAACAGTAGCCCCTAACTTGTACTTGTGAAGAGGTCTCTGAAATTCCAGATAAGAGGCTGTCACCGTCACCTGGACCCTAACCCTAAAATTATTCCTTATTCTGGCCTGAACCTGAAACCTCATCTTAGTTCTGAGGTATGAACAGATTTGGTCCGTATATCCAAAGGCATATTAATTAGCCAGGAAAGCAGAAAGAAAGCTTGCCTTTTGTAAAGAAACATGTGGAGTTCGAGAATATTCTGAGTGAAAACTTAATCCTATTCAAAACCCTAATTGTGACCCCTAATCCCTAGCCTCTGAACTCTTTTTTTAAAAAAAGAAAGAAAGCCAGAGTAGCTATACTTATATCAGACAAACTGGACTTTAATTTTTTTTTTATGTTTTATTTATTTCTAGGAGAGAGAGAGACAGCGTGAGCAGGGGAGGGTCAGAGAGAGAGGGAGTCACAGACCGAAAGAGGCTCCAGGCTCTGAGCTGGCAGTCAGCACAGAGCCCGACGCGGGGCTCAAACCCACGAACCGCGAGATCATGACCTAAGCGAAAGTCGGACGCTTAACTGACTAAGCCACCCAGGTGCCCCAGACAAACTGGACTTTAAATTAAAGACAATAACAAGAGATGAAGAAGGGCATTACATAATAATTACAGGCCCTTTCCATCAGGAAGAATTAACAATCATAAATGTCTATGCACCGAATTTGGAAGCACCTAAATATTTAAAACAATTAATCACAAACAGAAACAAGCTTATAGATAAGAATGTGCTAATAGCAAGGGACATTAATACTCCACTTTCAGCAATGGATAGGTCAACCAGACAGAAAATCACTAAAAAAATAATGGACTTGAAAGACACATTGGACCAGATGGATCTGACGGATATATTTAGAACTCTACATCCTGAAGCCAGGGAATTGATTTTCTTCTCAAGGCCTCATGGCGCATTCTCCAAGATAAATCACATACTGGGACATAAAGCAGCCCTAAATCAAAATAAAAGCATTGAGATCATACCATGCACACTTTCAGATCATAATGCTTTGAAACTTGAAATCAATCACTGGAGGAAGTCTGGAAAACCTCCAAAAACTGGGCGGTTAAAGAACACGCTACAAAAGAGTGAATGGGCCTGTCAGACAAATAGATATGATAGTAAAAAATATATGGAAACAAAATGAAAACACAACAGCTCAAATCTATGGGATGCGGCAAAGGCAGTCCTAAGAGGAAAGTACATTGCTCTCCAGGCCTATTTCAAGAAATTAGAAAACGCCCAAGTCCAAAATCTAACAGCTCACCTATAGGAACTAGCAGCAGAGCAACAAGAACGCCCTAAACCCAGGAGTAGAAGAGAAATAGTAAAAATTAGAGCAGAAATAAACAACATAGAGACCAAAGAAACAATTGAACAGATCAATGAAACGAAGGGTTGGTTTTTGTAAAAATAAACAAAATTGACAAACTTCTAGCCAGGCTTCTCAAAAAAAAAAAAAAGTGAGAATACCCAAATAGACAAAATAATGAGTGAAAATGGATTTATTACAACCAACCCCTCAGAAATACAATTGTCAGGGAATAATATGAAAAATTACATGCCAACGAATGGACAACTTAGAAGAAATGGACATTCCTAAACACACACTTACTACCAAATTTCACGTGGGAAGAGATCTGAAAAGACCCATAACTAGTGAAGAAATCGAATCAGTTATCAAAAATCTCCCAACAAATAAGAGCCCTGGACCTGATGGCTTCCCTGGGGAATTCTACCAGATGTTTAAAACAGAATTAATCCCAATTCTTCTCAAGCTACTCCAAAAAATAGAAATCGATGGAAAACTCCTGGACTCATTTTATGGAGCCAGCATCACTCTGATTCCCAAGCGAGACAGGGATCCAGCAAGAAAGAAAGAAAGAAAGAAAGAAAGAAAGAAAGAAAGAAAGAAAGAAAGAAAACTACAGGCCAATATCCTTGTTGAATACGGATGCAAAAATCCTCAACAAAATACTTGTAAATCAAATCTAACAGCACATAAAAAGAATCATCCACCAAGATCAAGTGGGATTCATTCCTGGGTTACAGGACTGGTTCAGCATTCGCAAATCACTCAATGTGTCCATCTCATCAAGAAAAGAAAAGATGAAAACCATATGATCCTGTCGAAAGATGCAGAAAAAGCATTGGACAAAATACAGCATCCCTTCTTAATAAAGACTCTAGAGAAAGTCGGGATAGAAGGAACCTACTTAAACATCATAAAAGCCATCTGTGAGAAACCTTCAGGTAACATCATCCTCAATGGGGAAAAACAGACCTTTCCCCCTGAGATCAGGAAGACAACAAGGATGCCCACTCTCACCACTGTTGTTTAACATGGTGCTGGCAGTCCTAGCATCAGACATCAGACAACAAAAGGAAATCAAAGGCATCCGAATTGGCAAAGAGGAAGTCAAACTTTCACTTTTCGCAGACGACATGATACTCTACATAGAAAACCCGACAGACTCCACCAGAAGCCTACTAGAACTGATCCTAGAAATTAGACAAGTTGCAGCGTACAAAATCTACGTACAGAAATCGGTTGCATTTTCATACAGGAATAATGAAGCAACAGAAAGAGAAATCAAGAAACTGATCCCATTCACAATTGCACAAAAAAACACAAAATGCCTAGGAATAAACCTAACTAAGGATATAAGAGATCTGTATGAAATAAACTATAGAAAACTTATGAAGGAAATTGAAGAAGACACAAGGAAATGGAAAAACATTCCATGCTCATGATTTGGAAGTATAAACATAGTTAACATGTCATTACTATCCAACGCCATCTACACATTCAATGCAATTCCAATCAAAATTGCACCAGCATACGTCTCAAAAGTAGAACAAACTGTCCTAAACTTCGTATGGAACCAGGAAAAAACCCTGAATAGCCAAAGTAATACTGAAAGATAAAACCAAAACGGGAGGTATCACCATCCCAGACTTTAGCTTCTACTACAAAGCTGTCATCATCAAAACAGTATGGTATTGGTACAAAAACAGACACATAGACCAATGAAATAGAATTGAGAACTCAGAGCCTGACCCAGAGCTACAGCCAACTAATCTTTGAGAAAGCAGGAAAGAATATCCAATGGAAAAAAGACAGCCTTTTTAATAGATGTTGTTGGGAGAACTGGACAGCAACATGCAGAAGAATGAAACTAGATCATATTCTCACACGTACACTAAAATAAACTCAAAATGGATAAAGGACCCGAACGTGAGACAGGAAACCATCAAAACCCTAGAGGAGAAAGCAGGAAATAACCTTCTTGATCTTCACCACAGTAACTTCCTACTTGACACATCCCCCAAAACAAGGGAATCAAGAGCAAAAAGAAACTATTGGCACCTCATCAAAA
Organism: Hyaena hyaena; assembly: GCF_003009895.1. Taxonomy (NCBI): domain Eukaryota; kingdom Metazoa; phylum Chordata; class Mammalia; order Carnivora; family Hyaenidae; genus Hyaena; species Hyaena hyaena. The sequence continues at coordinate 48,243 of NW_024082790.1, read as the reverse complement.
TTAAAAGCTTCTGCACGGTAAAGGAAACAGTCCACAAATCTAATAGGCAACCAACGGAATGGGGAAAGATAGTTGCAAATGACATATCAGACAATGTGTTAATATCCAAAATCTATAAGGAACTCACCAAACTCCACATCCGGGAAACAACCCAGTAAAGAAATTCACAGAAGATATGAACAGACACTTCTCCAAAGAAGACATCCGGATGGCCAGCAGACACATGAAAAGATGCTCAGCATCCCTCCTCATCATGGAAATACAAATCAAAACCACACTGAGATACCACCTTACGCCGATCAGAGTGTCTAAAATGAACACATCATAAGACTCTAGATGCTGGCGAGGATGTGGAGAAACAGGCACCTCCTACACTGGTGGTAGGAATGTAAGCTGATACAGGCCCTCTGGAAAAACAGTGTGGAGGTTCCTCAAAAACTTAACAATAGAACTCCCCTATGACCCAGCAGTAGCACTGCTAGGAATTTACCCATAGGATATAGTAATGCTGATGCATAGGAGCACATGTACCCCATTGTTCACAGCAGCACTCTTTACAGTTGCCAAAACATGGAAAGAGCCTAAGTGTTCATCAACGGATGAATGGATCAAGAAAATGTGGTTTATCTATACGATGGAATACTGCATGGCAATGAGAAAGAATGAAATCTGGCCATGTGTAGCAACATGGTTGGATCTTGAGGGTGTTATGCTGAGCGAAATAAGTCAGGCAGAGAAGGACAAATATCATATGTTTGCACATATAGGAGGATTAGGAGGAACTTAATGGAGGACCATGGGGGAGAAGAATGGGGGAAAGGGAGAGATGTAAACCACGAGAGACTCTTGAATGATGAGAACAAACTGAGGCCTCAAGGGTGTAGGGGTGGAGTGGGGAGATGGCCATGGAGGAAGGCACTTGTGGGGATGAGCACTGGGTGTTCTATCGAAACAAACTTGACAATAAACTATTTGTAAAAAAATAAAATAAAATACCTTTAAAGACTATACAGGGAAAAAAAAATTAATTAAAAAAAAAACAATGACTTTGAATGACACACACTGGACTAGATGGACTTAACAGATATATTCAGAAATTTTCATCCCAAAACAACAGAATAAACATTCTTTTTTACTGCGTATGGAACATTCTCCAGAGTAGGTCACATATTGTGTCACAAATCAGCCCTCAACAGTACAAAAAGATTGAGATCAAACTATGCATAATGTCCAACCACAGTGCTATGGAACTCAAAATCAGCCGCAAGAAAAAAAATTGCAACGAACACAAATACATGGATGTAATAGAATACCATACAAATAGTGAATGGGTTAACCAGGAAATTAAAGGGAAAAAAATTAAACAAATAAATGAAAGCAAATGAAAATGAACGCACAACAGTCCAAAATATTTGTAAAGCAGCAAAAGCAGTCACAAGAAGGAAATATATACAATACAGGCCTACTTCAAGAAGCAAGAAAATTATCAAATATATACCTAAATTTAAATCTAAAGGATCTAGAAAAGGAACACTAACTAAAGTCTAAAGTCAGCAGAAGGGAATTAAGAAAGATTAGAGCAGAAATCAATGTACAGAAACAAGCAAACAAAAAACTTTAGAACAGATTAATGAAAGTAGGAGCTGGTTCCTTGATAGATTTAATGAAAATTTGTCAACTCCTAGCCATATTTAACAAAAACATAACAGAAAGGAAATGAATGAATATAAACAAACAAACAAACAAATATGAATGAGAAAGAGATAACAAACTAGACAATAGAAATAAAAAAAATTAAGATAATATTATGAAATTTTATTATTATATGCGAAAATTGGGAAATCTGTTACAAATTGATAAATTCTGGGGCGCCTGGCTGGCTTAGTCGGTTAAGCGTCTGACTTTCGCTTAGGTCATGATCTCGCGGTTCGTTGGTTGGAGCCCCGCGTCGGGCTCTGTGCTGACTGCCAGCTCAGAGCCTGGAGCCTGTTTCAGATTCTATGTCCCCCTCTCTCTCTGACCCTCCCCTGCTCATGCTGTCTCTCTCTCTCTCTCTCCTAGAAATAAATAAAACATTAAAAATTTTTTTAAATGAAATTGATAAATTCTTACAAACATTTAACTACCAAAACTGAAAAATTTGGTAGAAAATTTGAACAGACCCATAAACAGTAAAGAAGTTGAATCAATAAATAATCCTCCAACAAAGAAGAGTCTGGGTCCTGATGGCTCTCCAGGGGAATTATACCAAACATTTAAAGAAGAGTTGATACTTATTCTTCTCAAACTGTTCCCCCCAAAAGAAAAGCGAAGGAAAAAAAGTAAAAAGAAAAAGAAATAGAAGGAAAACTTCCAAACACATTCTACCAAGCCAGCATTATTCTGATTCTAAAACCAAAGGCTCCACCTAAAAAAGAGAATTACAGGCCAATATCTCTTATGAATATGGATACAATGGATACAAAAATTCTGGACAAGAAAATAGCAAATCAAACCCAAAAATACATTAAAAGAATTATACATTAAGATCAAATTGGATTTTTTCCAGGGCTACAGCTGTGATTTGATATTTGCAACTCAATCAATGTGATATACCACATTAATAAAAAAAAAAAGAGGGTAAGAACAATATGATCCTCTCAATAGATGCAGGTAAAGCATTTGGTATAATTAGCATACAGTGTTATATTAGTTTCACCAATCCCACATAGTTATTAAACAATTCTATACTACTCTGTGCTCATCACAATAAGTGGACTCTTAGTCTCCTTCATCTATTCCACATGTCGTCCCACCCACGTCTCCATTGGTAACAATTAGCCTTTTTCTCTACAGTTGCAAGAATGGTTTTCGGTTTGTCTATTTTTGTTTTGCTTCTTAAATTCCACAGATGAGTGAAATCATATGGTCTTTCTTTTTCTCTGACAGACTGATTTCGCTTAGTATTACACCCTCTGGATCCATCCATGTTGTTGTAAATGGCAAGATTTCATAATTTTGTGGCTGATTAATAATCAATTGTGTGTGTGTATAGTGTGTATATAGTGTATGTAATTAATGTTCAATTGTGTAAATCTCTCTATACCTATATATCTACATTTATAGGTATAGGTATACATGTATCTATCTATATCTGTATGTATGTATGTATGCATGTATATATGTGTGTATCTATCTATCTATCTATCTATCTATCTATCTATCTACCTACCTACCTACCTACTTTAGCCAATTATCTATCAATAGATACTGTGCTGCTTCCACATTATGGCTATTGTAAAAAATGCTGCAATAAACATAGGTTCATATAACTTTTTAAATTAGTGTTTTTGTATTATTTGGGTAAATAACCAGTAAGGAATTACTGGATAATATGATAGTTCTATTTTTTTCAATTTTTTGAGGAACCTCTATACTGTTTGCTACAGTGGCTACACCAGTTTGCATTCCCATCGACAATGAAAGAGAGTTATTTTGTCTCCACATTCTCACCAATACTTGTTTTTTGTGGTTTTACATTTAGGAATTATGACTGGTGTAAGGTGAAATCTCATTGTGGTTTTTATTTCTATTTGCGTGAATTGATGATTAGTGATTTTGAGCATATTTCATGTGTCTTTTGGATATCTATGCATCTTTAGAGAATTTTCTGTTCAGATTTTCTGTCCATTTTTAATTGGATTATTTTTATTGTTTTGGGGTTGTATAAACTCCTTATATATTTGGGATACAAACCCTTTATCAGATATGTCATTTGAAAATATCTTTTCCAATTCAGTAGTGGGTATTTTAGGTTTTTAGATTATTTCCTTTGCTCTGTAGAAGCTTTTAATTTTGATTTACTACCAATAGTTTGTTTTTGCTTTTGTTAACCTTGCTTCAAGACATGTATCTAAAAATATTTTGATGGCCAATGTCTCAGAATCAGGTCCTTAATCCATTTTGAGTTTATTTTTGTGCATGGTGCAGGGAAGTGGTCCAGTTTCATCCTTTTGCTTCTGGTTGTCAAGTTTTCTGAATAGTATTTGCTGAAAAGAATATCTTTCTCCCATCGCATATTCCTGCATATTTTGTCAAGGATTACTAGAACATTTAATCGTGGGTTTATTTCAAGGCTCTCTATTCTGTTCCATTTATCTATATGTCTAATTTTTGTTTAAAAATCAATTTTATTTATTTATTATTTATTTATTTATTTATTTTCCAAGTTTTTACTTCACTTTCAGCTAGTTAACATACAGTGTAATATTAGATTCAGGTGTGGAACTTAGTGATTTATCACTTACATATAACACCTAGTGTTCATCACAACAATGCCCTAGTCAATACCCATCACCTGTTTAACCCATTCCTCTGCTGACTTTTGCTCCAGTAATCATTAGCTTTTTCTCTATAGTTCAGGGTCTGTTAAAAAGAGTCTCATTCTTCTTTTGCCTGCCTTTCCCTCCCCACCCCCCATGGATAAAACAAAGGAATTCACCCCGAAAGAAAGAATAGGAAGAAATGAGAGATAGAGACTTAATCAACACAGATATAAGTAAGATGTCTGAATTAGAATTTAGAACTATGATAGTAAGAACACTAGCTGAGGTTGTAAAAAGCATAGAAGATGCCAGATAATCCCCTTCTGCAGAGATAAATAAAATTTAGTGAGACCAAAATTAAAAGTGTTATAATTGAGATGCAATTTCAAACTGATTCCATGATGGCAAGGATGGATGAAGCAGAGCAATGAACAAGCAAAATACAAGATAAAATTATGGAGAATAATGGGGCAGAAACGAAAGAGGGAAACAAATGCAAAAGAGCAAGATACAATATGTAAAGAACTCAGAGACTTATTAAAAAAGAATAACATCCTAACCAAAGGAGTACCAGAATATGAGGAGAGAGAAAAGGAAGCTGAAAGTTTATGGGAGGTAATTATAGTGGAAAACTTTCCTAATCTCAGGAAAAATACAGACATCAAAATCCAAGAAACATAGAGAATTCCCATTATATTCAACAAACCTGACCATCACCAAGGCATATAATAGCCACTTTCACAAAATACACAGAAAAGGCAAGATTATGAAAGTAGCAAGGGGGGAAAAAAGTTCTCATTCTATAAGGGAAGACAGTTTGTAGCAGACCTGTCCACAGAAACTTGACAGGTCAGAGAGGAGCAGAAGGATATATTCAACATGCTGAATCAGAAAAATATGCAGCCAGGAATTATTTATCCAGTAAGGCTGTCATTCAAAATAGACGGATAAATTTTTCAGACAAACAAAAACTAAAGGAGTTTGTGACCACTAGACCAGACCTGTAAGAAATTTTAAGGGGGGCTTTTTAAGTGGAGAAAAGGCAAAACAAAACTGAAAGTCCCAAAGCAACAAAGACTAGAAAAGACCAGAGAACATCACCAGAAACACCAGCTCGACAGGCAACACAATGGCACTAAATTCATGTCTTTCAGTACTCACTGTGAATGTAAATAAGTCAAATGCTCCAATAAAAAGACATATGCTACCAGAATGGATACGAAAACAATACCCATATATATGCTGATTAAGATATTCATTTTAGACCTAAGGACACCTGTAGATTGAAAGTAATGTGATAGAGAACCATCATGCTAATGGTCTTCAAAAGACAGCTGAAGTAACTATTCTTATATCAAAGTAAATTTTAATATAAACAGAGCAAAAGGAGATGAAGAAGGTCATTATACTGTAATTATCCAGTCTATTTACCAGGAAAATTGAACAATTGTCAATATTTATTGAAAGAGAGACAGACACTAAAAGTGCAGTGATGAGAGAATTGAAAAGCGGGGACTAAGACTCTCCTGGAGCCAAAGAATTGGTCTCCCAGCTCAATTCTTTTTTATTTTTTTCTACTTGTCTGATAACAGAAAACAGAAAGTACATACAACATAGTATTTGGCATCTTGACAGTCCATGCACCTGCAGTGTATTCCATACTGGGTCATGAGTACATCTGGCGCCAGACAAAACATTCTTATCTTCGACCTGGAGCCTGTATTATGTCCTTCTGGAGAGAAAAAGCAGTCACGGTGGCTTTCCGACTTGGGAATTTAACTGCTTTCAGTTCCTTTCTGCTCCATTCCTTTCCTTCAGGACATTCTTATGGTGCCTCCGGCTTCTTGTTCTCCAACAATTTGTGACTCCAATGTAGTAGCACCCAAATATATAAATAATAACAAATACAAAGAAACTTATTGATAAAAATACCATAATAGTAGGGGACTTCAACACCCCACTTACAACAATGAACACATCATATAAGCAGAAAATCAGTGAGGAAATAATGGCTTTGAATGACTCACTGGACCAGATGGACTTAACAGATATATAAGAGCATTTCAGCCTAAAGATGCAGAATACACATTCTTCTCAAGTGTATATGGAATGTTCTCCAGAATAATCACATACTGGGACAAAAATAAGCCCTCACAAGTACAAAAAGACCAAGGTCATATCTTGCATATTTTCAGACCACAGTGCTATGAAACTGAAAGTCAATCACAAGAAAAATTTTTGGAAGACCATGAATACTTGGTGATTAAAGGGCATCTTACTAAAAAGTAAATGGGTTCGGGGCGCCTGGGTGGCTTAGTCGGTTAAGCGTCCGACTTTCACTTAGGTCATGATCTCGCGGTTCATTGGTTCGAGACCCGCGTCGGGCTCTGTGCTGACTGCCAGCTCAGAGCCTGGAGCCTGTTTCAGTTTGTGACTCCCTCTCTCTCTGACCCTCCCCTGCTCACGCTGTCTCTCTCTCTCTCTCTCCTAGAATAAATAAAACATTAAAAAAAGGATAAAGCATTAAATAACTATTAAAAAAAAGTAAATGGGTTAATTAAGAAATTAAAGAGGAAATTTAAAAGTTCAAGGAATACCATTAAAATGAAAACATGACAGTTCAAAACCTCTGGGATACACAGCAAAGGTGGTCCTAAGATGGAAGTATAGCAATCCAGGCCTTCCTAAAGAAGGAAGAAAGCCTCACGTACACAAGCTAACTTTATACCTAAAAGAGCTGAAAAAACAACAGTAAATAATGCCCAAAATCAACAGAAAAAGTGACATAATAAAGATTAGAGCAGAAATCATTGATATTGAAATTTAAAAAAAATGTAGAACAGATCAATGAAACCAGAACTGGTTCTTTGAAATAATTAACAAAACTGATATGCCAAACCCAGATTCATCAAAAAGAAAAAGGGAATGACTCAAATAAATAATATCTCGAATGAAAGAAGAGAGATCACAATGAACACCACAGAAATAAGAGAATATTATAAAAATTGTATGCCAACAAATTAGGAAATCTGGAAGAAATGGACAGATTCTTATAAATACACAAATTACCAAAACTGAAACAGGAATAAATTCAAAATTTCAACCCACACATAAACAGAAAAGAAATTGAATCAGTAGTCACTAATCCCCTCCCCCACCAAAAAAAATAGTCCATGGACAGATGGCATCCCCGAGAATTTTACCAAACATTTAAAGAAAATTTAATACCTATTATTTTCAAACTGTTCCAAAAAATAGAAATGGAAGGAAAACTTCCAAAGAGATTCTACCAAACCAGAATTACCTTTATTTCAAAATAAAGACCCCACTAAAAAGGAGAACTACAGAGTATCCCCAGGGTCACAAGAAGATCAGGTGGCACCAATATCCTGTTCTGTTCTCAGGCATAAGTTCTGGGAATCCAATTTTGAGCAATGGATCTTGGTGCCAGACTTCTGCTTTGTTTTGCCATAAAGTGCGAACCACTGTGCAGTCAGGCAAGGGCTCTCCAGAACCTGCAAGAAATTGGCAAAAGTGCAGCAAGGCACTCCCCTAGAGGAACAGCATGGTCCGGTGTGAGGGAATCCCAAATTTTATATGGAGTTTGAAACTGAATCATATGTGTGAGATAAAAAAGCTCAGACACAGGCAGGGTGAACACAGGGTTCAGAAGGAAACTGGGGACATGATCGGAATGTATGTATGTATGAATGTGTGTGTGTGTGTGTATATATATATATATATATGTACATATATATAATGCAATGTTACTTGGGGATTACTAATGGAATATTATTATTGTATATTATTATTATTTAATTACTTAAAAATAATGAAAATTTGCCATGATGTGGAAAGAACTAGAATGTATTATGCAAAGCAAAATAAGTTAGAGAAAGACAAATATAATATGATTTCACTCATATGCAGAATTTAAGAAACAAAATAGATGAACATAGGGGAAGGGAAGCAAAAATAAGTTAAAAGCAGAGGAGGCAAACCATAAGAGACCCTTAAATAAAGAGGACAAACTTAGGGTTGTTTGTGTGATGTTGGGTAGGAGATAGGCTAACTGGGCAATGGTTATTAAGGAAGGCACTTGTTGGCATGAGCACTAGGTGTTATATGTGAGTGATGAATCACTAAATTTTATTCCTGAAATAATTATCACACTATATGTTAACTAACTTGGATTAAAATAAAAGAAAAAGAAAAGAAAATCTCAATCCTAAAATAAAAATAAATAAAATAATTAATTAAATAAAATGAAAAAAACAAAAATAAATATATAAAACTATGTATATAAATAAAATTATAATACTAGTAATAAAAATAAACCTGGACATTGAAAAAAATAAGAAAATAAATGAAAAAATATAAAGAGTAAAAGTAAAATGGAAGCAAGATCATATTTCCCCTTGAGCTGACATTTATGCTGGTCTTTTAGTGCAAGAACCTGCTGTGCTGATTCTTGGGTTGACTTGTTTCAGTGGAAATGCACCTCCAGGGTGCAAGGGGGCAGGACTTGATGCAAGCAGATCTGGCCTCCACTATTTGGCATTCTTTAGCTCCCTGAATTCTTTCAGAGTTGATGGGTAGGATGAATATGGCAGAGCCCAGCTCTCTAGCCCCTGTGCTGAAAATCCATGCTGCATAGTTTTCAGTGAGACCTCACAGTAAAGTCATAAATCAGAGTCCCCAGTTTCTTTCTGAACCCTGTGTTCACCCCGCCTCTGTCTGAGCTTTTTTATCTCACACATATAGTTCAGTTTCAAACTCCATATAAAATTTGGGATTCCCTCCATGTAGAATTTGGGATTCCCTCACAGTGGACCCATGCTCCTCTTGGGAAGTGCCTTGCTACACTTTTGCCATTTTCTTGCAGGTTCTGGAGGGCCCTTGTCTGACTGCACAGTGGTTCACACTTTATGGCAAAACAAAGCAGAAGTCTGGCACCAAGATCCATTGCTGTACATTGGATTCCCAGAACTTATGCCTGGGAACAGAACAGGATATTGGTGCCACCTGATCTTCTTGTGACTCTGGGGATCCTCAGAACACACTTTCACTACTAGGATTCTGCCCCACTTTGCTACCTGAGCATCTTTAAGCCTGGCACATATCTCATGGTAGCAGACTTCTAAAAGTTCAGATTTTATACTCTACTATTTATAATCCTTGTGGTAGCCTCCATAAGCAGGATCCCTACTCACCGCCATGTCCACAGCTCTCTCCCTCAACTCATATTTCCACACCTCCTACCTTACAAAATGTGGTCACTTTTCTGCTTGTAGACTTGCAGTTTTGCTTTTCTTTATCATTATATCTTACACAATTAATTACAATAAGCCTTAGTATTGGGCTCCTTTTGTTGATTTTGATGGGAGTTTTCTATGACTCATGGATCTGGTTGTCTGTTGCCTTCCCCTAGTTAGATAAATACTCAGCTATTATTTCCTCAAATAAATTTTCTGCTCCCTTTCCTCTCTCTTCTTCTTCTGGGACTCCTATCACACAAACGATAACTACTTTTGATTAAATCACTAAATTCTCAAAATCTACTCTCCTTTTGTATAATTCTTTCTCTCTTTTGTTTAGCTTGGTCATTTTCTATTATTTTGTATTCACTATCACTAATTAATTCCTTTGCTTCTTACAGCCTGCTGTTTATTGATTCATGCCTATTTCTAACCTCCTCTGTTGCATTTTTCATCTCTGGTTCGTTTTTAGCTGTTTTATATCTGTGGTGAGGATCTCATTGGTGTCTTCCATTCTTTTCTTGAGCTCTGTGAGTGTTATTATGACTGTTGTTTTAAGTATCTATCAGTCATTTTACTTATATCTTTTTCACTTAAGTCTTTGGTGATGGTCTTATCTTGTTCTTTGATGTGGATTAAATCCCCTCATCTTGCCATTTTGTCTAAGTCTCTGTCTTCTCTGTGTTAGAAATGCCAGTTATGTTTACTACTTCTTAAATTAATAGCTTTATGAATAAGAAGTCATGTAGTGTCCAGGGCCTGTGCTTCATGGAATGTCTTGGGTGTGTGATATGTACATTCTGCTGTTGTGTTTTCAGGACAGTCATTTGTAAAGTCTCTTTTTACCTTCTGTGTCTGTTATGACCCTTGGCTTGGATGTGGCAAGTTTTTAACTATGTGTATTCTGGCATGCTTGTGAAATGGGACCCGATACTACTTCCATGAGAAGTGACACCCTGAAGAACTCTCTGGTTAGAATACATGATGTGGACAGGGTTTGTGCTGGTCTTGTGTGGGAGGGGCTTGCCATTTGGGACCAAGGCAAGCTTTACTGAGAGATTTAGGCCCAAAAACTTGCAAGTAAGTAAGATAGGCAGCCAATGTATGGGTTGAAATGCTTTCTGTATTTGGCTCTGTGTTTATTCTGATGGGTGAGGGAAAGAAATGGGGCCAGCTAGCTCCTTTGTTCACAGAGAGGTGTGTCCCTAAATTCTGCCTCTCAGCGAAGCTCTCTGAGAAAGAGTGCATAATCCCCCCCTTGTGTGCCCCTAGCATTTTCCAGATAGGTGCTTCCAGGCTATTTGTCTCCCGTTGTTGTTGTTTTCTTCTTTTTTGCCTTCCTTCTCTTGAGGAGAAGGGTAATGCCCTCCTGGCTTTATCCAAGCCATGCCTGTTGACCTTTAAAAGTCCAGGCTTTAAGGCTTGCTGGTTGTGAGAACCCACAAAATTCAGTCCCTCTTCTATTTGTAGTCAATGACTTGGGGAAACATTCTCCTTGTGCATTCCCCTGTTTGCCCCCTTCTCTTGTCTTTCTCTAAGACCATGGCTCCCTCCCCTCTATGATACCAGCAATCTGTTTTTCCCTTCAACTACATATTTTCACTCCCTACTTGCTTCAATGTGGCATCTTTTCTTCTTTCCCTTTAGTTGTGGAGTTTGTTCTCTCAGTCTTCAGGATGAATTTGTGGGTATTGAGGATGATTTGATGTTTATCTAGATGTATTCATGGGATTAGAGAAGCCTAGGTTCCCCCTTTTTCACTGCTATCTTCCTTCCTAATTTCCAAATGATTTTTTTAACATGTTAACAATTTGCTAATATTTCACGAAAGATTTTTGTATCTATATTCATCAGAGATATTGATCTATAGTTCTCCTTTTTGTAATGTCTTTATTGGGCTTTGGTACCAGGGTGATAGTGGCCTCAGAAAATGAACTTGGAAGTTTTCATTTATCCTACATTTTCTGAAAAATGTGAGGATAGATATTAACTGTTCTTTAAATGTTTCGTATAATTCACCTATGAAACTGTCTCCCTTGACTTTTGTTTGCTGGGAGTTTTTTGTTTTGTTTTGTTTTATATAAATGATTCAATTTCATTGCTGGTAATAAGTCTGTTCACATTTTCTATTTTTTTCTGATTCAATTTTGTGAATTTATATGGTTCTAGATGTTTATTTCTCCTACGTTGTCCAATTCATTGGTGTTTGTTTTCTCATAATATTCTCTTACATTTTTTTTGTATTTCTGTGGTGTTGATTGTTATTTTACCTCTTTCGTGTCTTATTTAATTTTTTCAATCCTTTCTATCTCTACTCCCTTTTTATGATGAGTCTGTATAAAGTTTTATCAATTTTGTTGCCACTTTCAAAATAATAGCTCTTGGATTCATTGATCTGTACTTTTGTGTTTGAGTTTCTGGTTTTGTTTCTGCTTTCTTTAATCTTTGTTATTTAATTACTTCTACTGATTTTGGGTTTTATTTGTTATTTTTCTAGTACCTCCTTTATATGTAAGGTTGAGTTGTTTATTGGGGTTCTTTTTTTCCTTCTTGTGTTGCTATAAACTTTCCCTTTAGAAGAGCTTTTAATATAAGGGCGCCTAGGTGGCTCAGTAGGTTAACCATCTGACTCTTAATTTTGACTCAGGTCATGATCTCACTTGTGAGTTTGAGCCCTGCATCTGCTCAAATTCTGGGCTGTTAGCACATAGCCTACTTGGGATTCTCTCTCTTCTTTTCTCTCTCTGCTCCTTTACCTCCCTCTTTCTCTCAAAATAAATAAACTTCTAAAAATTAATAAAACAAAGAGCTTTTGCTTTATTCCAAGGAATTTGGACCATCATGTTTTCAAGTTTATTTGCCTCATATATTTTGTGATTTCATATTTGATTACTAAGTTGACCCATTCATTCTTTTAGTTGCATATTTTATTTTCTAAAAAATAGTTTATTGTCAAGTTGGTTTCCATATAACACCCAGTGCTCATCCCCACAAGTGCCCTCCTCCATGACCATCACCCCCCTTCCGCTCCCCCCACCTCCATCAGTCCTCAGTTTGTTCTCAGTATTCAAGAGTCTCTCATGGTTTAGTTGCATATTAAAAAATTATATATACGTATTTTTAAATGCTTCTTTATTTTTTTAGAGAGAGAAAAATTACAAGCAGGAGAGGGGCAGAAAGAAGGGGAAAGAGGATCGAAAGTGGGCTCTGTGTTGACAGCAGTGAGCCAAGTGTTGGGCTCAAAATCACAAACCAGAAGATCATGACCTAAGTCAAAGTCAAATGCTCAATCAACTGAGCCATCCTGTTGCTCCTACTTGGTTTATTTTTAACCTTAGGGTATTTTTTAGCTTTCCTGGATTTTTATTCTGCTTGATTTCTAGTTTTATAGTATTTTGGTCAGAAAATATTCATGGCATAATCAATATTTTTTAATTTGTTGAGTCTTGATTTGTTGCCTCATATGTGACCTTCTGATAATGTTATAGTTGCACTTGAAAGTAATGCGTATTTTGCTATTTTAGGATGGAATGCTTTGAATATATCTGCTCAATTCATTTAGTCCAATGAGAAATTCAAACCCACAGTTTCTGTGGCTAGAACTCTCAGTACTATATTGAATAAAATTGGTGAGAGTGGATATTCCTGTCTTGTTCCTGACCTTAGGAGAAAAGGTCTAATTTTCTCCCATTAAAGATGATGTTAGTATGGGTTCTTGATATATAGCCTTTGTTATACCAAGGTGTGTTCCTTCTAAATCTACCTTGAGAGGATTTTTATAATAAATTGATGCTCTACTGTGTCAAATGCTTTTTCTGTATCTATTGAAATAATCATATGGTTCTTTTCCTTTCTCTTATACTGTGATATGTCACTTTTACTGATTTGTGGGTACTAGAAGTCCTAACCACAGCAATCAGAGAACAAAATAATAAAAAAAGAGAAAGTATTCAAATTGGCAAGGAAAAAGTAAAACTTGTAGTATTTGCATATGAATTGATGCTATGTGTTAAAAAAAATGAAACTAAACAAAAAACAGAGACTACACACGAACAGTGCTAGGACTGAAAAACGAATTCATTAAAATCATAGGCTGCAATATCAGTGTATAGAAATTTGTTACATTTCTATACTCCAATAATGAGCCACCAGAAATAGAAATCAAGAAACAAATCTTATTTACAATAGCACCAAAAATAATAAGATATCTAGGAATAAACCTAACCAAACAGGTTAGAGATATGCACTATTAAATCAATAGGACACTGAAGAAAAAAATTGAAGACAACACAGGGAAATGAAAGACATTCCACACTCATAGATTGGAAAAACAAATGTTGTTAATTCACATATATTCACTTATATGTGGAATTTAAGGGACAAAATAAATGATCATTGGGGTTAAAAAAGAGAGGGAAGCAAATCAAGAGACAGACTCTTAACTATAGACAACATAGTGGTAGTTATCAGAGGGGAGGTGGGTGGAGGGAAGTGTTAAATAAGTGACGGGTATTTAGAAATGCACTTTTTGTGATAAGCACTGGGTGTTGTGTGTGAGGTTTGAAATGCTATATTCTACACCTGAAACTAGTATTACACTTTATGTAAACTAACTTGAATTTAAATAAAAACTTAAAAAAGTCTATACCACACAAAGCACTCTACACATTTATAACAATCCCTTTCAAAACAATAACACAGCATTTTTCACAGAACTAGAACAAATTATCGTAAAATTTGTATGGTGCCACAAAAGACCCTGAATAGCTAATGTAATCTTGATAAAGAAAAGCCAAGCTGGAAGCATCACACTTCTGGACTTCAAATTACATCATATAGATGTAGTAACAGTTTGGTAACAGCACAAAAAGAGATACATAGATCAATAGAAAATAATAGAAAGCCAGAAAATAAGCCCACAATTATATGGTCAATTAATCTTCAAGAAAGCAGAAAGTATATTTAATCTTCATGTATTTATGTCCTTTCCAGATTTTTTATGGTTTATTTCAATTTCATTTAATTTTATTCAGAAAAGATACATAGTATGGCTTTGATCTTCTTAAATTTGTTGCAACTTGTTTTGTGGCCTACCATGTAATCTATTCTAGATATTTTTTCATGTGGACTTGAAAAGAATCTGTAGTTTTTCTTTTTTTTTTTACCCTGAGTATACCCATTTACATCCTTCTATCCCAATGTTTCATTCAATGTTTTTATTTATTTTTGAGAGAGAGAGAGAGAGTGAGCACAAGCAGAGGAGAGGCAGAGAGAGAGGGAGACACGGAATCTGAAGCAGGCTCCAGTCTCTGAGCTGTCAGCACAGAGCCCAATGTTGGGACTCGAACTCATGAGAACGAGATCATGACCTGAGCTGCAGTCAGACGCCTAACGGACTGAGCCACCCAGTTGCCCCACCCAATGTTTCATTCAGAATCATTCTTTCCTTGTTGGTTTTCTGTTTGGATGATCTTTTTTTAAAATAGTTTATTGTCAAGTTGCTTTCCATACAACACCCAGTGCTCATCCCCATAAGTGCCCTCCTGATGCCCATCACCCTCCCTTCCCCACACACCCATCAGTCCTTAGTTTATTCTCAGGATTCAAGAGTCTCTCATGGTTTGCTTCCCTCCCTCTCTCCCACTATTTCCTCCCTTCTTCTCCCTATGTACGGATATAAGTGGGTTGTTAAAGCTCCCCCTATTATTGTACTACCATCATTTACTTACTTTATGTTGACTGTTAACTCCTGTAAGTATTATGGCACTCACATGTTGGGTGCATAAATATTTAGAATTCTTATAGCTTCTTTTTGGATTGTTCCCTTTATGATTATATTGTGTCCTTTTTTTTTTTTTGTCTTCTGTTACTACTTTTGTTTTAATGTGTATTTCAGCAGAAATAAGTATTGTTATCAAAGCTTTCTTATCACATCTATTTGTGTGATAAATGATTCTACATCATTTCACTTTATCTGCATATGTCTTTAGGTCTGAAATGAGTCTTTTGTTAGCTGCATATAGATAGGTCTTGTTTTTTTATCTTCTTTTATTTTTTTAATATATTTTAAATTTTAAAAATTTAATGTTTTATTTATTTTTGGGAGAGAGAGAGAGAGAGAGAGAGAGAGAGAGANTTTTTGGGAGAGAGAGAGAGAGAGAGAGAGAGAGAGAGACAGCATGAACAGGGGGAGGGTCAGAGAGAGAGGGAGACACGGAATCCAAAGACAGGCTCCAGGCTCTGAGCTAGCTGTTAGCACAGAGCCTGATGCAGGGCTCAAACCCACGAACCATGAGATCATGACCTGAGCTGAAATCGAACGTTTAACCAACTGAGCCACCGAGGCGCCCCTTAAATCTTCGTTTAAATCTTTTCTCTAAGCCTTTGTCTTTTTATTGGGGCATTCATTTCACTTACATTCAAATGCGCTATTAATGTTTATAGCAGCACTTTCAACAATAGCCAAATTATGGAAAGACCCTAAATGCACATTAACCGATGAATGGATATTGAAGATGGAATATATACAATGGAATACTACTTGGAAGGCAATGAGAAAGAATGAAATCTGGCCACTTGCAGCAATGTGGATGGAACTGGAAGGTATTATGCTATGTGAAATAAGTCAGTCAGAGAAAGACAAGATACCATATGTTTTCACTCATAAGTGGATCTTGAGAAACTTAACAGAAGACCATGAAAAAGGGGAAGAGAGAAAAAAAGTTACAGAGAGGGATGGAGGCAAACCACAAGAGAATCTGAAATACTGAGAAGAAACTGAGGGTTGGTGGAGGGGGTGAGGGAGAGGGGAAAAGTGGGTGTTGGTCATTGAGGAGGGCACTTGGGATGAGCACTGGGTGTTGTATGGAAACCAATTTGACAATAAATTATATTAAAGGAACAAATGCACTATTAATAGGTAGGTACTTATTGCCATCTTGTTACTTGTTCTGTGTTTTTAAAAAATATTTCTTCTCTATTCCGTTCTTGTCTTTCTTCTCTCATGGTTTTTTGGCTTTCTTTAGTGATATACTTAAATTCCTTTCTCATTAGTTTTGTAATATGTCTTGCTCATATTTGATTTGTGGTTACCAATTTGTTTGTATGTGACATCTTTTTATATAGCCATATATATTAAGTTGATTTCACTTAATTTGGAACCCATTCTTTACTTCTCTCCCTCCACCAATGTTTTAACTATATGGTATTTTATCTTATACTCTCATTTTTGAGCCCCTTGACTGATATTTATGGATATCCAAATTTTTATTGCTTTTTTAATTCCTACTTTCCTTACTCATAATTATGGTCTTTCCACTCAGATAATCCCCTTGAATATTTCTTATAGGGCTAGTTTAGTGGTCATCAATTTCTTTAGCTTTTGTTTCTCTTGGAAACTCTTTTTCTCCACTTCTATTCTGAATGATAACCTTGCTAGACAGAATATTCTTGGTTGTAAGGTTTACTTTTTTCAGTATTTTGAATATATCAATGCAACTTTCTTCTCTCCTGCAATTTTCCTGCTGAAATATCAGTTCATAACCTAATGGGGCTTCCCTTGCATGTAACTCTTTTTTTTCTTTCTGCTTAAAAAAATTAATGTTTTAATTATTTTTGAGAGAGAGAGAGAGACAGCAGGAGCAAGGGAGGGTCAGAGAGAGAGGGAGATACAGAAACTGAAACAGGTTGCAGGCTCTGAGCTGGCTGTCAGCACAGAATCTGACACGGGGCCCGAACCCACAAACCATGAAATCATGACCTGAGCCGATGTCAGATGCTCAACCGACTGAGCCACCCAGGCGCCACTTCTTTCTGCTTTTAAAATTCTCTCGTGATCACTACTTTTTGGCATTTTAATTTTAGGTTTCTCCTTGTGGGCTTCCTTTGATTGATTTTGTTGGGAGATCTCTGTGCTTCCTGTATCTGGATTACTATTTCCTTCTCCAGTTTCAGGCAGTTTTCAGATATTTTTTCCAAATGCATTTTCTGCCTCTTTTTCTCTCTGTTCTTCTGTGATCCTCCTAATGTGAACTTTATTATGCTTGATGATGGCACTAGGTTCCCTAAGTCTACTTTCAGTTTGTATGTTGTTGTTTTTTGTTTTTTTTTTCTCTTGCCTTCGATTTGATTGTTTCCCGTTACTGTGTCCCCAGGTAGTTGATTCATTATTCTACTTCCTCTAGTCTACTACTGGTTCCATTTAGTGTATTTTAATTTATATTTTGTGTTCATGTCTTATTTATAAAATGTTTTCTGTCTCTTTGTTAAAGGTCTCACTGATGTCTTCATCCTTTTCTCAAGTCCTATGAGTATCTTCATGACCACTTCTTTATTTTTATATATTTTTTACAAATAGTTTATTGTCAAGTTGCCTATCCCCACAAGTGCCCTCCTCCATTGCCATATTCCTCCTCCCTCCCCACACCCATCAGTCCTCAGTTTGTTCTCACCATTCAAGAGTCTCTCATGGTTTGCCTCTTTCTCTCCCCCCACTATTTTCCTCCTTTTTCTCCCCCATGGTCCTCCGTTAAGTTCCTCCTAATCCTCCTATACGTGCAAACATATGGTATTTATCTTTCTCTGCCTGACTTATTTCGCTCAGCATAACACCCTCACTTTCCTTCCATGTTGTTACACATGGTCAGATTTCATTCTTTCTCATTGCCATGGAGTATTCCATCCTATAGATAAACCACATCTTCTTGATCCATTCGTCCGTTGATGGACACTTAGGTTCTTTCTATGTTTTGGCTAATGTTGAGAGTGCTGCTATGAACATTGGGATACATGTGCTCCTATGCATCAACACTCTTATATGTCTTGAGTAAATTCCTAACAGGGCTATTGCTGGGTCATAGGGGAGTTCTATTGTTAATATTTTGAGGAACTTCCACGCAGTTTTCCAGAGGGGCTGTACCAGTTTACATTCCCACCAACAGTGTAGGAGGGTGCCCGTTTCTCCACATCGTCGCCAGCACCTAGAGTTCTCTGATTTGCTCATTTTAGCCACTCTGACTGGCGTGAGCTGATATTTCAGTGTGGTTTTGACTTGTATTTCCCTGATGAGGAGGGATGCTGAGCATCGTTTCATGTGTCTGTTGGCTATCTAGATGTCCTCTTTGGAGAAGTCTCTGTTCATATCTTCTGCCCATTTCTTCACTGGGTTGTTTGTTTTTCGGGTCTGGAGTTTGGTGAGTTCCTTATAGATTTTGAATATTAACCCTTTATCTGATATGTCATTTGCAACTATCTTTTCCCATTCTGTCGGTTTGCCTATTTGACCTCTTTGACCTCAGCTGCAGCAGTTTCTTGTTCAGCACGTCTCCAAAGTTAAGGGAATTAAAAGCAAAAATGAACTATTGGGACCTCATCAAGATAAAATGCTTACGCAATTCAAATGAAACAATCAACAAAAGTTAAAGATAACCTACGAAACGGAAAAATATATTTGAAAATGACATATCAGATAAAGAGTTAGTATGAAAAAATCTATAAGGAACTTACCAAACTTAACACCCCTTCCAAAAAACCCCAAGTAATCCAGTGAAGAAATGGGCAAAAGACATGAATGGACACTTTTCCAACGAAGATATCCAGATGGCCAACAGACACATGAAAAGGTGCTTAACATCACTCATCATCAGAGAAATACAAATCAAAGGCACAGTGAGATACCATCTCATACTGGTCAGAGTGGGTAAAATGAACAACTCAATAAACTACAGATACTGACATGGATGCGGGGAAATGGCAACCCTTTTACACTGTTGGTGGGAATGCAAACTGGTGCAGCCACTCTGGAAAACAGTGTGGAGTTTCCTCAAAAAGTTAAAATGGAACTATCCTATGACTCAGCAATAGCACTACTAGGAATTTATCCAAGGGATACAGGAGTGCTGATGCATAAGGGCACATGTACCTCAATGTTTATAGCAGTACTTTCAACAATAGCCAAATCATAGAAAGAGCCTAGGTGTCCATCAAATGACGAATGGATCAAGATATGGTTTATCTATACAATGGAATACTACTTGGCAATGAGAAAGAATGAAATCCTGCCATTTGCAGCAACGTAGGTGGAACTGGAAGGTATTATGCTGAGTGAAATAAGTCGAAGAAAAGATACCATATATTTTCACTCATATTTGGATCTTTGGAAACTTAACAGAAGACCATCGGGGAAGGGAAGGGGAAAAATAGTTACAAACAGATAGAGAGGGAGGTAAACCATAAGAGACTCTTAAATAGGAGAACAAACTGAGGGTAGGTGAGGGGGTGGTGGTGAGGGGGAAATGGGTGATGAGCATTGAGGAGGGCACTTGTTTGTATGAGCACTGGGTGCTGTAAGTAAGCGATGAGCCAGGAAATCTACCTCAAATTGCAAAAGCATACTTTGCACACTGTATGTTAGCCAATTTGACAATAAATTATATTGAAAAAAACCAGATGGGATCTTAAGCTTGTTATGTCTGGGAAGTAATGCTTTACTTGGGACTTGCTTGTTCACAGGCTGAAACCATATAAGTTGGCTTTTAATCCATGCTTCTTCACAGATAGCTAGTGAGTTTGTTTGTGGGTCTGAAATAGCTGATTGGGGCACAATAGCTGATTGGGGGAATAAGACACAATAGCTGATTGGGGGAAACAGTTTTTTGACGAATAATGTTTAAATCCTTTGTTAGTTTCAACTTCATTAGCCCTATAGGACATGGATTCAGTGATAGATATGTTAATTAGCTTGGTTTTGTAATCATTTCACTATGTATAGTAAATTATATATATACAATTGCACATTGCATACGTATAAAACATCACATGTACAACCTAAATATATGAAACATTTATTTATCAATTATAGTTCAATAAAGCTGGAAAAAAGTTATTGGTGTATTAAACATTTCCAATTAATTTTCATAGTAACTTTTTAGGGAAGGTATTATTTTCCTAAAGGTATAAGGAAAAAAATCAGAGTTTTTATGATTTATTAATTCATGATATATCCATCCTGAAATCAAGCAATCTGCCTTTCTTATTACAAATGATAACAGAAAGTTTCAGTAAGACTGTTTCCAGATGACATCCTCCCATTGGCTTACTCTGCCTGATATCTAACACACAAACTCGAAAATGCAGAAGAAAATTTCAAAAGACTAAGTCAGTGCCACTGAGATCTAAGCCTGTTTCTGGGACATCTGGCACTTGGGACTTACTGTTCCAATCCCCAGAAGTGATTGAGACTACCCAATAACCATAGTGAGGGGTATTTTTCCTGCAAGCCCTGAGCTAATGGGAATACTAATTTAGCAACCATTACTTAGCACCTCTGTAGGTAAAAACTGCTTATAAAAGCTCTGTCTGTATCCACATCTTTTCAAGCATGACGAACACACACCAGGAGATCTGTCTGCTCATTTTTGCCCTGCTTGATTCATGATAGCAGATTTAATTCTTTATTTTGGGGAAAGAGAAAGATGTTTCTCCACATTAATTACATATCACAACAAAGGTGAGAGGAAAATTTAAATTACCGTTGCCAAGGTTACACCACACTGTTCTTGGATGAGGAAGATAATTTCTATGTGCAGCCATTATTAAGGTCCACTATGAGGAAACAAACACTTTTCTGAAGTTTGATGAACCAAAGTCAGACACTTAACCAACTGAGCCACCTAGGCACCCCTAAAACCGTATGTACCATATGTTTAGAAATGAATTAAGAATAAATATTTTATTCCCAATTCTCACTATTTTTTCTTGGCATTCTCTTTATCTGCTGAATAATCCAGGATCTTTAATATCCTTTTGTCAATTGAAAGGAATTTTTTATTTTATTTATAGAAACATTTGATATATTTGTAGTTTATTTTTATTTTTATTTTTTGAAAGAGAGATAAAGAGTGTGAGTGGGGAGGGGCCGAGAGAGGGAAAGAAAGAATCCCAAGCAGGTCCAGCACTGTCAGGACAGAGCCCGACACAGGGCTCGATCTCAGAAACCATGAGATCATGACCCGAGCCAAAATTAAGCATTGCCTGCTTAACCAATTGAGCCCCCCAGGCACCCTGAGATATTTGATTTAAAGAGCAGATAAAGATAAGTGTAGTTGTACCATTCTGCCTATATAGGGGTGTATAGCTTTAGAGTAAGATACACACTTGACCAGGATTCAGTAGATTCAAGTATTTTTTTTTAAACCATCAGCTCATGTCATTTCTTGAATATAAATTTCCTCATCTACAATGTGAAGAAAAAGTACCTGTTGACTCTATTCCAAGGCTGTCATCGATGCTTCAACTAGAGATAATGTTTGTAAACTGTCAGGATCAATTTTTAAAAGTTCAATGACCAAGCTTCATCTGCTAAATGCTCATTTCTCCCAAGTAGGTCTTTATCAATTACTCCTTGAACGAAAGCATCTCCACCTGACATGCCAATTGCACTGTATAACTAAAATAAATGTAAACACTATCACCCAATGAATGAGTTGGACCATAATTTAATGGACCAATAAAATAAATTACAAACAAAAAACTTTAGCTGGACAGATATCTGAATTTCCACCTCTTTACTGCCTCCTAGGGAAAGGTCATCATGCAATATGGCTTTGCTTATTCCTGGAATCATATCTTATCTAGCCAGCCAGTATTCCAGGGATATTCATACAATATTCATGTGGCTCACTGAGAAATAAGACTGCAATTTTTGTTCTTCTTCACACCATTACATCCAGATTAGAATTCAAAATGGAAGAGATACATTTTCCTGAAGAGTTTGTGCTACAGCGATCAGAATTAAGGTATGACACATTAGATCATATTTACACTACCAACCAATTCATGTGACAGTTAAAAAAAACATTGAACTGCGGTGTCAGAATACCAAAATAGTGGTAACATTAGAACGAAAAGAAAAATCAACAAGGTTACCGGCTGAAATGTGAAAATATCCAATTAATTAGATTTGGCATGAATTATCTTAAGATTGTAGAATATTTCACTGTATGAGATTTTAGGTTTTAGACCAGTGGTTCTTAAACGTTTTGCTTATGAGGCAATGGACAGTCACTGATTAAAGAAAGACAAAGTAGTATTTTATTGGTGAAAAGTGTCTTATTTAATATGGAGAATAGTAGAAATTAGTTTCTACAAGTAAAATTCAATGTAACCCAAATATGTGGATTAGTTTTAAAAATGTTTTAAGTTTACATCCTCTACTCATGCAGAAGGAAGGATGGTATGCATCCTTTTCCTTTTTGTATAAGAATCTAAACTAAACTCCCCAGCCAAGCTGTATATACCTTAAACTTTGGATTCTGTTTGCCTAATGCTGGCTTTCTGAATGACAGAGCCTCCCTCTTATATCCGATATTTTTCTGAAGTGCGTCTTTTATGCAAGACGTCGTGAGAGAATTTAGGAGGGCTATGGTTTTATTGAGCTCACAGATCAGGTTTCATGAAGTTTCTTGTGAGCCTGCCCATCTATACATGTTTGGTTAATAATGCCCATAAGATTGGCAAAATTTATTCTGAAACTTGCTGACTTACTTTCCTGTAATTGTTTTCCAGCTATGACGGGGGCATGGGAAAATAGATAACCCTTTGTCATCTCAGTACATCTTTGGCTGCTCCTGTGATCTTCAAGTCACACACCACACTAGACCACACACACACACACACACACACTGCACACACTGTTGTTGGCTTAGGTAAATTTATAAGGAGTAGTAAAATTCATACCATGAACCAAAGTTGCTACTGATTGGAAAGTTTGGGAATGTGAAACAACTAATGAATTCTATCAAGTAACCAGTATAACTTGGTTTGTTAATATAGTTCACTGAAGAAATAAATTATTTTGTCATTGAACATTTCTTAAGTTTTCATACAAAGGAATCAAGATGGTATTCAGTTCAATTTGATGGCTATATTTATTTATCTCTGAGAATCAAACACTACTGAGAGTAAGAGATGCTTAATTTTTTAATAGTTTATTTATGTTTCAGACAGAAACAGAGCATGAGTGGAGTAGGGGCAGAGAGAGAGGGAGACACAGAATCTGAAGCAGACTCAAGGCTCTGAGTAAGCTTTTAGCACAGAACCCGATGCGGGGCTCAAACCCACAAACCTTGAGATCATGACCTGAGCCGAAGTCGGATGCTTAACCAACTGAGACACACAGGCGCCCCAATAGATGCTTAATATTAAACAGAAAATTCAGAACAGTTTTAATTACCTTGTATCTGTAAAATATATGTACATCAGGATGTATAACAACATTTTATCAGATTTATAGACGTAAGCTAATCAGTTTGACATGTGACACAGAACAATGACACTTATTCCATTACTTAGTGGGGTCACACATTCAGAGTTATCCAAAGTTATCCAAAGGTATCAGTCAATTTGTTTACTTATAGCCAAAAGAGATATGGAAGACAATTAATGCATATGTGTGTGTGTGAATAAGAAAAGAATGTAATATTGCACAGGTGTCACTCCCAATTTAGGGCTCCATACCTTGACCAGGACCAGTCTTCTCATAGTGTGGTCCATGTTACCAACATCACAATCATTTGGTCTCTTCTTGAAGGTACAGATTTCAGGATCTCATCTTCAACCTAAGCATTCAAGTTTCTAGGTGTGGAGTCTGGGAATTGTAATTTAGCAAGTATTCCATAAGGTTCAGCTGCACAGTAACAACTGAGAGTCGTGAATTAGAGCTCAAAAGTGTTCAAGAAACCCAGTAGAAAGAGTACAAAGAGATAGGGTCAGCAACTCCTCCCTACTAGGTGAGAGAAATCTGCTAAATGCAGGGGAAAAGTTACTGATGTTCATGGAGGTTTGATAAAAATTTTACCCCAAAACTGATAGAAGATACTTCTTTCAGATGTCTGGATATTCCTTTTTATGGTGAATTCAAAAGTCATTTGGGTAAAATCCATAAAATCCTTGAGGCAGTTTCCTTCTATTTCTCTCTATGTAAATGAAATAAAATTTCACAAAAGTTGACTATAAAAACAGTGAGGATATAAATCAATTTTAAAAGGTGTTCTTTTTTATGGCTGAGGAGCCACATCTTTACCCTTGTATCTATTGATGGACACTTAGGTTCCTCCCATACCTTGGATATTGTAAATAATGCTGCAATAAAAATAAGGGTGCATATACATTTTTAAAAAATTAGAGGGTTTGAGTGGGGGAGTGGAACAAAAGGAGAGGGAGGAAGATAACCTTAAACAGGCTCCATGCCCAGTCTGGAGACCGACATGGGGCTTGATCTCATTACTGTGAGATCATGACCTGAATCAAAATCAAGAGTAGGATGATTAACTAACTGAGCCATCCAGGCGTCCAGGAGGGCATATATAATTTCAATTTAGTGTCTTCGTTTTCTTTTGGTAACACTCTATAGTGAGATTAGGGGATTATATGGTACTTTTCTTTTTATTTTATCAAGGATCTTCATACCGTTTTTCATAATGGATGAATGTTCCTGTCAACAGTGCATAAGGGTTCCTTTTCCTTCACATCCCTGTCAACTCTTGTTATTTCTTGCCTTTTTCACACTAGCCATTCTGACAGGTGTAGGGTGATACCTCATTGTGGTTTTTATTTGCTTTTCCTGATGATAAATGATAATCATCTTTTCACGTATCTGTTTTCCATCTGTACATCTTCTTAAGAAAATATTCATGTTCTCTACCTATTTTTAATTGGATTATTTGTTTGTCCTGGTATTGAATTCTACAAGTTCTTTATATATTATGGATATTGACCTCTTATCAGACATATAATATACAAATATCTTTTCCCGTTTATTAAGTTGTATTTTTGTTTCACTGATCATTTCCTTCACTGTGAAAAAGAGTTTTATTTTAGTGTGGTCCCAATAATTTATTTTGCTTCTGTTTCCTTTACCTGAGCAGTCATACCTAGAATAATGTCAAAGAGATTACTTTCTATGTTTTTCTCTAGGAGATTTATCTTTTCAGGTCACATATTTAGGTCTTCAGTGCATTATGAGTTTAATTTTGTGTGTGGTCCAGTTTTATTCTTTTGCACGTAGCTCTCTAGTTTTTCTAGCACCATTTGTTGAATAGACTTTTTCTCATTGCAAATTCCTGTCTCCTTTATCACAGATTGATTGATCATGTAAGTGTGCATTCATTTATGCCCTTTATATCCTTTTCTATTGATCTAAATGTTTATTTTTATGCAAGTATCATGCAGTTTTGACTGTTATATCTTTATAGTGGATTTTGAAATGTGATGCAATATTTTGAGCTTTCTTACTTCTCAGAATTGTTTTAGCTATTTGGGTTCTTACAAATTGCCATACATATTTTAGCATTTTTTATTCTAGTTTTGTGGAAAATTCTATTGGGTATTTTGAGAGAGATTACATTGTATTTGTAAATTGTTTTGGGTAGTATGGACATTTTAACTATATCAACTCTTTTAGTCCATAAGTATGGAATATCTTTCCATTTTTTGTTTGTTTCTTGTTTAATTTCTTTTAACAGTGTTTCACAGTTTTTAGCATATAGTTCTTTCACCTCCTTGGTTAAGTTTACTCCTACATATTTTATTCCTTTAGGTGCAATTCTAAATGGAATTATTGTTTTCTCTTCTGGTTGCTTTGCTATTAGTTAATTTTAATTAAAGATTTCTGTGTATTAATTTTTTATTCTGTGACTTTACTGAATTTGTTACTTTTAATAGTTTTCTGTTGGACTCTTTAGTTTTTTAATGTATAGTATTATGTCATGTGCAAATAGTGACACTTTTACTTTATCCAAACCAATTTATATGTCTTTTACTTATTTTCCTTGTTTGATTACCATTTGTGACGTGGATAAATGTAGAAAGTATTATGCTAAGTGAGATTAGACAGACAGGGAAAGACATATCCCATATGCTTTCACTTATATAGGTAATCTAAAAAATTGAACAAATGAATAAACAAAACAAAAAGCCATAATGCAGGAAGAGATTCAATAATACATAGAACAAACTTGTGGCTACTGGAGGGGTGGAAGGGTGGCAGGAATGGGCAAAAATGGGTGAAGGGGAGTGGGATGTACAGGCTTCTATATAAACATAAAAAATATAGTCAACGTATTGTAATAACTTTGCATGGTGACAGATGATAGCTACACTTGTGGTGACTCTAGCATAATGTATCAAGTTGTCCAATAACCATGTTGTACATCTTAAAGTAATGCGACATCACCCATCAAAGATAATTCAATATAAAAAGGGGGAAAAGTGTGTCCTTTCTCCTGCTTATTGGCAATATCAAATTTAAGCTTGAGCTTGTTGGTTCTCTGAATACAGATGATGAGAGGATACTAACAAAATCCATTCTATTGACCAGATAAATATTATTGAAACCTGAGTATGTGCTGGGGCATTCAATAGTCTACACCCTGAAGGAACTTCAACAAATTAAGTGCATGATATTGGGGTTTCCCAAATATAGTTGCTTAATTCAAGAAATACATTTAGCCCATGTTATACATGAATCACAGAAATATTTTATTAAAATAAATAAATATAATAAAATAAATTTAATAAATATTAAATATTAATATTTTATTAAAGTCTTATGCTATTATGCTAAAACTGTTTTGACTGCAACCATGAATGTGAGAAAAATTGTACCAATTAAAGTATTCTTCATATTATCAAAAAAGGACAATTAAAGGTGAAGTAGGAATAGTAAATATAGAAGAGGGTAGAGCATTAATAGAAAAAATAGTGTCATTTATATGCTATGGTTATTAATTCTTGTCCTATAATTTCAACATCTTTATGAGGTCGGAAACTTTGTTTTCAGCAGCCCCTCCAAAAATAGTCCATGGTTCATGCTCTACTATCAATTACTATATTTTATGGGCCTGCTTCATATCCATGTGTTTTGAAAGTGTCCACTATCTTTCAGGTGAAGCTGGTAAGGAGACAGCATGGAGAAAAGGAATGAGACATTGAGCACAGACTTCATTCTCTTGGGCCTTTTCCCTGGAATTAAACATATTGACCTCCTTGTCTCTGCTGTCCTCCTCATCTACACCATTGCTATCACAGGAAACGCCACTTTGATTCTCCTGATCTGGGCAGATCCACACCTCCACACTCCCATGTATTTTCTGCTTAGCCAACTCTCTCTCATTGACCTGGCTTTCATCTCCAGCATAGCCCCAAAAATGATGGTTAACTTTTTCTCAGGAAAAAGGAAGATTTCCCTAATCAGCTGTGGGACCCAGATCTTCTTCACCTTGACCCTGGGGATTGCTGAGTGTCTACTCTTGACATTCATGGCTTATGACCGTTATGTGGCCATCTGCAATCCTCTCAAATACCCAGTTATTCTCAGCCTCCAGGTCTCCCAGAAAATGACCATTGGGTCCTGGTTGGGAGGGGCTCTGTCTTCCTTGGTCCACACAGCCTATGCCATGCACTTTCCCCTCTGTGGTCCCCGGGAACTCCATCACTTCTTCTGTGAGGTCAAGGCCATCTTGAAACTGTCTTGTGAGGACATCTCAGCCTATGAGAAGGGGGTAGTAGTTACCAGCATTGTTGTGGTTTTTCTCCCCCTAAGCTTCATCTTGACTTCCTATACTCTCATCTTCCTGCAGGTCTTGAATATAAACTCCCGGGAAGGCAGGAGCAAGGCCCTGGCTACCTGCTCCTCCCATCTGACTGTGGTCATCTTTTATTATGGCCCAGCCATGCTGATATATATGAGGTCTGGATCTTCCCATACCCCCATCATGAACCAGGCTCTCTTTATGTTTGACACCATCCTCACTCCCATGTTGAATCCTCTCATCTATAGTCTAAGGAATAGGGAGGTTGTAGCCTCAATGAAGAAGGTGCTGGGAAAGTGCTCCATTCACAATAGGTTTCCATGTTT
Source organism: Hyaena hyaena (assembly GCF_003009895.1). Classification (NCBI taxonomy): domain Eukaryota; kingdom Metazoa; phylum Chordata; class Mammalia; order Carnivora; family Hyaenidae; genus Hyaena; species Hyaena hyaena. The sequence goes on along the minus strand of NW_024082790.1, from coordinate 19,768 downwards.
CAATTGCTAGACAGAAAACTTCTTAGTTCAAATATCTCTGGGAGGCTTCAGGGTCTGATGAAACAATGGAACTCTGTTCCCATTTTCTCTCTTCAAATTTTGAGCTCATCTTATCCTTGCCTCCTGCTGTCTCATCTCCTCCTAATCTCTTTTAAGTAACAAAATCAACAAATTCTCTGGATAGAGAAAAAACAACACAAAAAGTCGACGACTTCTAAGAAGTCTAACTTACAACCAATTCTCTATGTGAATATGAGCTTTCACCTAATCCCCTCATCTTGCTTCATTTGTGTCAGTTGATAGAAGATCTCTCTTCCTTCCTTTAAATGTAGTGAAAAGATATAAGAAAATTGTAGTATGCTTGGGAAGAAAATAGAAAAGTTTTTGAGATCACAACTTCATTACACTTCATTTGTAACAAGCCTCCAGATGCCCATTAATTCCAGGTTGTGAGCCAATGAATAAAGCAAAAGTAAGTACTTCCTAACAATCATCACTTTTCTCCATCTGGTAACAAAATAAACCATGTCCATTAACCTCCCAAATATCATGAATATCTTTTTTTCCCTTAAATAGTTTATTGTCAAGTTGGTTTACATATAACCTCCAGTACTCAATCCCAACAAGTGCCCTCCTCCATGCCCATCACCCCCCTTCCCCCTACCCCACACCCCAGCCCTCAGTTTGTTCTCATCATTCAAGAGTCTCTCATGGTTTGCCTCCCTCTCTCTCCCCAACTATTTCCCCCCTTCTTCTCCCGCTTTGTCCTCCATTAATTTCCTCCTAATCCACCTATATGTGCAAATATATGGTATTTGTACTTCTCTGACTGAGTTATTTCTCTCAGCAATATCATGAATATTTTTATCCTGTTCTTCTTTTCTTTCCCTAATCTCAACAATAGTTACCTATGAATGTTCCAGCTCTACCCTCCTGTTTCATTGTGATTTATCCACAATCCTACCATTCCCCTGGTCAGAGACTCATCACTCATCAGTGGCCTCCCACATCCAATGAGGTAAATTATACATTCTCTTATGTGACATCAAGGCTCTGTATGACATGTCTCAGCGATTGTACCACCAATTCCACCATCTACTGTAGCTGCAGCACTGCTCAGTAGCTTGTAGCTTCTCCAGGAGTCATGTTCCTTCCAAACTCTGCTTCTTTCCACAGGCTGTTACTTCTACCTAGAAAGTTGTTTAACACCCAACTCTCCAGGTCCCACTCTCTGCCTGAACCCCCTTCCTTCAGATCTCAATTCAATACTTCTAACTCTGTGAAGCCTCCCCAGTTTCCTAGCAGGCTGACTTGGTAATAATACATCTCCCTCTTGCACTAACGACTCCTGTATAGATACAGGTCTATCTACAAGACCTTCCCACAAGTTCTGTAAATTGAAAAATGCTCACAATGTGTATTTGCTTAGTGGATTCATTAATGAACTTGTTTGGCAGAGCCAATATATTTCTCTCTTTCCAGATTCCCCTCTTTACCTTTTTTTCTGTGCTCCTTTCTCTTCTCCCTTACGTCTTTCCACATAAATCAACAGCAATAGTGATCTAAATTGTTTCTTTTTACTCATTGAACAGTTTTGAGCTTCCTATAATTTATTTTAAAAGCATGATGCCACTAAAATATGATTTTTTATATTTTAAGACAAAATCATTAAAATATTTTATACTAACAAAAATAATTATAAAAGTACTTTCTGTTTATTCTGTTTTTTATTCCTTATTGTTTTCAGAGAAAGTGGAGTAAAAGATATCTGTGTCAATTAATAACATTAAACATTATGTAAAAATAAAACTGATTATTTAAATTTAGAATTTCTAGACAGAAAATAACACCTTGTTAATTGCTAATGCACTTAAGACGAGGTCAACATTTCCAAAATAGTCTTCCACTAAACCAAAGAGTCTAGGGTATCAGTAAAGATAATGGAACAAAACAAGCTCTTGGTCAAAGTACAGAAGACCTGAGATTAAAAAAAAAACAAACCTGGAGATTTCCTTTTTAATGTAACATTTTCAGGATCTTTAATATGTTAATAAGTGCTCCTTAGCTTAAGATAGGGTGAACAATGTTTTGCCAAACATTTTTCAAACTGTCTTGCAAAATGCGTTCAGGAATATTTGAGTCTGAATTAACTCCCACAGTTATGCTCTTCCAATGTGATCAGAGAAAAGGCTGACAAATGAAGCTCTAACATTTTAGTGATGAGACACCTAAAGGTTGGATGAATATAATGTTATATCCTTTTATACCATGTTAATAAAATATCCAGAATTTGGAATGATCAGCTATATGCTGTTTAAAAGAGACTCATTTTAAATCTGAAGACACCTTCAGATTGAAATTGAGGAGGAGAACTGTCTATCATGCTACTGGAAGTCAAAAGAAAGCTGGAGTAGTCACACTTATATCAGACAAACTAAAGACTGATTTTAAACTAAAGACTATAACAAGAGATGAAGAAGGGCATTATATAATAATGAAGAGTCTATCTACAAGAAAAGCTAAGAATGATAAATGTTTACGCCCCTAACTTGCGAGTCACAAATATGTATATATATTAATTATACATATAATTAATAATAATATGTTATAATATATAATAATTATAATTATATTATAATATATAATAATATATATTAAATATACATTAAATTATATATATAATTAATCACAAACATAAGTAATCTTATTGATAATAATATGGTAATTGTAGGCGACTATAATACTCCACTTATAGATGGACAGATCATTCAAGCAGAAAATCAATAAACAATGGCCCTGAATGATACACGGGACCCAATGGGCTTGACAGATATATTCAGAACTTTTCATCCAAAAGCAGCAGAATGCAAATTCTTCTCAAGTGCACATGGAACAGTCTTCAAAATAAATCACACAATGGACCAAAAAACAGCATTCAACAAGTATAATTTAAATCATACCATACATATTTCCATATCACAACAGTATGAACCTTAAAATCAACCACAAGAAAAAATTTGGAAAGCCTCCACATGCATGGAGGTTAAAGAATATCCCACTAAGACCGAATGGGTGAACCAAGCAATTATGGAAGAAATTTAAAAATATTTGGTATCAAATGAAAATGAAAACGTTACAGTCCAAACCCTTTGGGATGCAGCAAAGACAGTCCTAAAAGGATAATACATTGCAATCCAGGCCTATCGCAAGAGAAAAGAGAAATCCTAAATACAAAACCTGAAGGAGTAATTATACTGTTTTCATGATTATTTTCTAGTACTAGGATGTACAAATGTGTTGGCAGTTAAAATTGCTGTTGACTTATATATATTTTTTAAAAGACACAGTAATAAGACAATGAAGAATTGCTGTTAAGTTTCTTTGAATACATTTATTCCCAATTCTATATCACGACAGTTTTCGGACATAACTCCTTTCTTAAGTTTTACTTGCACCATCTTTGTCTACAAGGAGATGGCACACAATGCCAAAAACAGAGGAACAAAGCCAACATTTTAAATTAGATGATACATAATGCTATGGAAGGATTTGCACAAATGTGCATATTTGTATAGGGAAAAAGTAATATGACAGATAAAGTGTACAAAACAACTATAATATTCCTTTAATCAGTCTACTGACTAACAAAGTGCTGATGCATAGGGGCACATGTACCCCAATGTTCATAGCAGCACTCTCCACATTAGCTAAAACATGGAAAGAGCCTAAGTGTCCATCAACAGATGAATAGATCAAGAAGATGTGGTTTATCTATACCATGGAATACTACATGGCAATGAGAAATAATGAAATCTGGCCATGTGTAGCAACATGGATGGACCTTGAGGGTGCTATGCTGAGCGAAATAAGTCAGGCAGAGAAGGACAAATACCATATGTTTGCACGTATAGGAGGCTTAGGAGGAACCTAACGAAGGACCATGGGGGAGAAGAAGGGGAAAAATAGTGGGGGAGAGGGAGGGAGGCAAACCATGAGAGACTCTTGAATGCTGAGAACAAACTGAGGGCTGATGGGGGGGGGGGGGGGGGGGGGGGGGGATGGGCATGGAGGAGGGCACTTGTGGGGATGAGCACTGGGTGTTATATGGAAACCAACTTGACAATAAACTATTCAAAAAATAAAAATAAAAAAAAATAAAACAAATTACAAGGTCCATAAGAACCAGTCCAGGGCATCCTAGGCGAGTCCCAGTGGTTAGAGCCATAAAATTTTCAATCCTTGCCTGAGTAAGTAACTTGATTAATGATCTGTGAATACCTAAGGATAAATATGGACATAGGTGGTTAATCCGAAAGTAGTATACATGCAGAAATTCCAGGTCCCATCAGTTGTTGGACATTGGAAACCATTTTCACTATTGAAATAATCTATATCACACTACAAAGACATGTTGGGGGGTTCTTACTAACTAAATATACTGAACTTGTATCTTTAAGAGATGATAGCAATTTTGTGCCAAGCAATGTAATATAAAATGACCAAAATCAATATTCTTCATTAGTATTGCTTATCCTATCAGATTGATGACTAAACATAATATTTAAATAACAATGGATACCAATTCATTAATCTCTCTCACATTCAAATATACTCCCGTATAGGGGCGCCTGGGTGGCTTAGTCGGTTAAGCGTCTGACTTTCGCTTAGGTCATGATCTCGCGGTTTGTGGGTTCGAGCCCCGCGTCAGGCTCTGTGCTGACTGCCAGCTCAGAGCCTGGAGCCAATTTCAGAGTCTGTGTCTCCCTCTCTCTCTGACCCTCCCCTGCTCACGCTGTCTCTCTCTCTCTCTCCTAGAAAAAAAAAAAAAAAAAACAAATATACTCCCGTATAATAAACGCATCACTGATTTGCATTTATTCGAGGTTCAGGAATAGACGCAAACCAGTGGTGCAGTTATACAGCAAAAGCAGTAACACTGTATATTTTCTCCAATGATCTTCCAGATTAAGCAAGTAGACTAAGAATGGAGCAAAGAAATGTATCTACCACCACATATTTTATTTTCTTTGAGTTTTTAAAAAATTACTCCCAGCATCGGGGCCTTCTCATCTCCATTGTCCTTATGATTTTTGTAATTTTTGGCTGTGACTTTTGGAATCATCTCTGACACATATGTACCTGCTGATCTGGGGTGATGCTTGTCTCCACAAACCCATGTAATTCCTGCTCAGCTACCTTTCCCTCATTTACCTAAAGCTAATCTTTATCAATGTCTCCAAGATGATCATCAACTTCTCTGGACATAAATATATCTTCCACATTGGCCATAGGGTCCAAATCTTTCTTAATCTAGGAGTGGCTGAGTGTGTTCTTGTGACTCTCATGTCCTTTGACCACTGTTAAACCAAGTGTAGCCTCCTCAGGTACCTGGTCATCATAATACTCTGAGTCTGCATGCAAATGGCCATTGGTTCTTGGGTTGAAGGTGTGCTCATCTCTTTAATGTACACAATTTATGTCATGAACTTCTCTGCTTGTGGCTCCAGGAAAATTATCAGCTTCCTTCTGAAGCTCTTGTGGGAAGATCTCAACCTATGAGAAAGTGATGTTATTGCCCAGCATTGTTTTTCTTCTCATTCCCTTGGATTCATTCTGACAGTCTTCATCTGCCTTATTGTCTTCCACATGAACTTCTCTGAAGGCAAAAACAAAGCTCCTCCCATATCAGTGTGGTAAGCCTCTACTTTGGTTCAGACATGAATATACACATGACTCCAAGTTCCTTTCTCACCTCAGAGGTGAACCAGCATCTCTTTGTGTTTGATGTAATCATTGTTCCCATACTGAACCCCTCATCCATATATTGAGTAGCACATAGCTACTGGGGTCTCTGAGGAAGGTTCTATGGAGAAAGCTGATTTTCAAACAGAAAAGATGATGGCACTTGTTCCTTAAAATGCTCAGTTAGTTAAGCATCCGACTTCAGCTCAGGTCATGATCTCACAATAGTGATTTTGAGCCCCGCATTGGGCTTTCTGCTGACAGCTCAGAGCCTGGCGACTGATTCAGATTCTGTGTCTCCCTCTCGCTCTGCCCCTTCCCCACTCATACTCTCTCTCTCCTTCAACAATAAATAAACATTAAAAATGTTTTTAAACACCCAGATTCTCTATTGTTCTCCCAAGTAATGCTACTGCTGTTAGGAAACACTGAATTTCAATTTTTGACCCATATTAAAAAAGTATACTTCTTTCCTTTTAGATATTTAATAATGTATACCATAGTGCAGTGGGGAAGAGTAGTTCCTATATAACAGTGTTACTTGAATTTACTGTAAGAGATGTCTAGTTTCCCTAGACTTTATAAACCAATTTCTGGGAGGTGATCTAGACATATGTATGCAACAAATTTTACATGATTCAAAATACTCTGCTGCATAACATGGTCCTAATGGACCTATCCAACCTCATATTCTACATTCATCATCAGTACACTCTATCCTAGCCAATATTGGCTTATTCGCCTTTGGAATTTTCAAGTGATTTCATGAGTCAACATATGTCCATCATGCCACTTTACCATGACTGTCTCAAAATTCTCTCTTTGATTTATTACATTATTACCAACTTCAATGGTTTCCCTTTACCTCTAACTTGGCACATTTTTCCATATCTGAAAAAATATTAATGATATGATTATAAAATTTAAGAAATATTCAATAATGGGGGTGGGGGAGTCCATGTTCTGACAACCAAAGGCAAATACTTTTAACAATTTTGTTCATTAAATTTATTAATTACTTTCTATATGATATATTTTTGTTTTTAACTGCAATATTGTAGACATGTAATAATAATATATTGGTTTCAACTGTATAGTATCATGATTAGACAATTATATGCATTATAAAATTCCCATATAGTAAGTTACTGTCTGTTCCCATAAAATATAATATTATTTACTGTATTCCCTGTGTTGCACCTTTCATCTTGGTAACTTATTTACTTTATAACTGGAAATTCATATCTCCTAATCCCTTCCACCTTTTTTGCCTACCCCTTCACTCCTATCCTCTCTGGCAACCATCATTTTGTTCTCTGTATTTATGAATCTGTTTCCCTCCTCTCCTCTCCTCTCCTCTCCTCTCCTCTCCTCTCCTCTCCTCTCCTCTGCTCTCCTCTCCTCTCCTCTCCTTTCCTCTTCTCTCTCCCTTCCCCTTCTATCCCCTCCCCTCCTCTCCCCTCTTCTTCTTTTCCTCCCCTCTTCTCTCCCTTCATTTCCCTCCCCTTCCTTCTCTTCTCTTCTTTTCTTTTCTTTTCTTTTCTTTTCTTTTCTTTTCTTTTCTTTTCTTTTCTTTTCTTTTCTTTTCTTTTCTTTTCTTTTTCCTTTCCTTTCCTTTCCTTTCCTTTCNCCTCTCCTCTCCTCTCCTTTCCTCTTCTCTCTCCCTTCCCCTTCTATCCCCTCCCCTCCTCTCCCCTCTTCTTCTTTTCCTCCCCTCTTCTCTCCCCCTTCCCCTTCTATCCCCTCCCCTCCTCTCCCCTCTTCTTCTTTTCCTCCCCTCTTCTCTCCCTTCATTTCCCTCCCCTTCCTTCTCTTCTTTTCTTTTCTTTTCTTTCCTTTTTCCTTTCCTTTCCTTTCCTTTCCTTTCCTTTCCTTTCCTTTCCTTTCCTTTTCTCATCTTTTCATTTATTTTCTTTATTTGAAAGTCCAGTATAGTTAACATGGAGTTTTATATTGGTTTAAGGTATACAGTACAGTGATTCAACAATTCTTTACATTACACAGTTCTCATCACAAGTGCAATTCCTGTTTTTAAGTTTTTAGTATTTTTACTTATTTCTGAGAGAGAGAGAGGCAGCGTGATCAGGAGAAGGTTAGAGAGAGAGGGAGATACAAAATCTGAAGCAGGCTCCAGGCTCTGAGCTAGCTGTCAGCACAGAGCGCAACGTGGGGCCCGATCCCATGAACCGTGAGATCATGACCTGAGTTGAAGTCGGACGCTTAACTGACTGAGCCACCCAGGTGCCCCACAAATGCAATTCTTAATCCCCAATGCATAATTTACCCATCCATCCCCACCTCTCACTCTGGAAACGATCAGTTTGTTCTCTATAGTTTAGAGTCTGTTTCACGACTTGTCTCCCCTCTCTCTCTCTTTTGTTTTCCTTTGCTATATTTTTTCCCTAAAGTCCATACATTAGTGACATTATATGGTATTTGCTGTTCTTTGACTGACTTAGTTTGCTTAGCATAAAATTATCTAATTCCCTGCATGTTGTAGCAAAAGGAAATATTTCATACTTTGGTTGAATAATATTCTATTGTGTATACATACCACATATTCTTTATTAATTGATCTATCAATGGATACTTTAGCTCCTTCCATAATTTGGCTATTGTAAATAATGCTGGTATACACATCAGAGTGCATATATCTCTTTGAATTCGAGTTTTTTTTTTTAAGTTTGGGGTAATTACTTAGTAGATCAAGTAATGAATAATAGGGTAGTTCTTTTTTTAAAATTTTTTGAAGTACCTCCATACTGTTTTCCACAGTGGCTGCATCAGTTCACATTCTGACAAAGAGTGCAAGAGGGTTCCTCTGTCTCACATCCTCACTAATACCTGTTATTTATTCTGTTGTTCATTTTAGCAATTCTGACAGGTGTGAGATAATATCTCGTAGTTTTGACATGCATTTCCTATTTTGTTTTACTTTAATTTTAGTTACTTAATACACAGTGCGATGTTGGTTTCAGGAGTAGAATTCAGTGATTCATCACTTACATGCAACACCCAGTGCTCATCACAAGTGACCTCTTTAATACCCATCACCCACCTAGCCCATCTCCCATCAACATCCCTACATCGACCATCACTTTGTCCTCTATAATTAAGAGTCTTTTATGTCTTATTTCCCTCTTCTCTTTTTCCATCCCTTCCCATATGCTCATCTGTTTTGTTTCTTAAATTCCACATGTAAGTAAAATCATATGGTATTTTTCTTTCTCTGATTGACTTATTTTATTTAGTATAATATATTCTAGCTTCATTCCACATCATTGAAAATGACAATATTTTGTTCTTTGTGATAGCTGAATTGTATGTATATACCACATCTTTTTTATCCATTCATCACTTGAATGACGTTTGGGCTCTATAGATAATTTGGCTATTGTTGAGAATGATGCTACAAACAGTGGGGTGCATGTACACCTTTTAAGCTCTACTTTTGTATCCTTTGGGGAAAAAAAAACTTAATAGTGCAATTCCTGGGTAATAAGGTAATTCTGTTATTTACTTTATTGAGGAAACTCCACAATGTTGTCCCCACTGGCTGCACCAGGATGCATTCCTGCCAACAGTGCAAGAGGGTTTCCCTTTCTCTGCATTCTTGCTAACATCTGTTGTTTACTGAGTAGTTCATTTTAGCTATTCTGACAGATGTGAGGTGATATATCTCTGTGGCTTTCATTTGTGTTTTCCTGATGATGAGTAATGTTGAGCATCTTTTCAAGTGTCTTTTAGCAATCTGGATGTCTTCTTTGGAAAAATGTCTACTCATGTCTTCTGCCCACTTCATCACTGGGTTATTTGTTTTTTGGGGTATTGAGTTGATAAATTCTTTATAGATTTTGGATACTAACCACTTATCTTGAGAATATATTCTCAGGTACAGGAAACATAACAAGCTTTTGATACGTTCCATATAAATAAATGTAACCAAAATGACAAGATGGGGAAATTTACACCAAAGGAATAGCAAAGGGAAATACAGCTAGGGACTTGCTAAAAACCGATATATGCAATATATATTGAACAAAATTTGGAACAACAGTCTTAAGACCACTAGCTGGGATTGAAAAAAAGCATAGAAAGTGAAATTGGTCAGGCAGAGATAAACAGATACCATATGTTTTCACTCATATGTGGGCAAAGGACCATAGGGGAGGGGAAGGGGAAAAATATTTAAGGAGAGGGAGAGGGACAAATCATAAGAGACACTTAAATACTAAAAACAAACTGAGCGTTGATGGGGATGAGGGAGAGGGGACAATGGGTGATGGGCATGGAGGAGGGCACTTGTTGGGATGAGCACTGGGTATTATATGAAAACCAACTTGACAATAAACTATAATTTAAAAAAAATAAAAAAAGCATAGAAGACACCAGAGAAACCCTTGCTGCAGAGATCGGAAAACTAAGAATTAGTCAGAATGAAATAAAAATGTTGTAACTGAGATGCAAAACTTTCTTATATCTTTACTGTTCTTTTTTTTTGGGGGGGTTGAATTTGATTAGTTCTTTCTATATTTTGGATATTCAGCCTTTGTCAGATGTGTCATCTGTTAATATCTTCTCCCTTTCTGTAAGCTGCATTTTAGTTTTGTTGTTTACTTCCCTGCCCAGAAGCATTTTATCTTGATCAAGTTCCAATAGTTCATGTTTGATTTTGTTTCTCTTGCATTCAGCAATGTGTCTAGCAAGAAATTGCTCCAGGTGACGTCAAAGACGTTGCTACCTGTGTTCTCCTCTACGACTTTGATGGTTTCTTATCTCACATTTAGGTCTTTCATCCATTTTGAAATGTTTTTGTGTGTATGGTATAAAATAGTGATCCAGTTTCATTTCTCTGCATTTTGCTCTCCAGTTTTCCCAACATCATTTGTTGAAGATGCTGTATTTTTTCCATTGGATATTCTTTCCTACTTTGTCGAGATTAAGCTGACCATAGAGCTAAGAGTACATTTCTGGATTTTCTATTCGTTCCCATTGACCTATGTGTCTGTTTTTGTTCAAGTACCATTCTGTCTTGATGACTACAACTTAGTAATATAACCTGAAATATGGAATTGTGATGGCTCCACATTTGTTTTTCTTTTTCATCTTTGCTTTTGTCTTTCAAGGTATTTTGTGGTTACATATAAATTTTAGGATTGTTAATTCTAGTTTTGTGAAAAATGCTGGTGGTGTTTTGACAGGGATTACATTGAAGATGTAGATTGTTTTGGGTAGTATAAATATTTTAATAATGGTTTATTGCTTGATTTATTTGATTTCTTTTGGTTTATTTTCCTATTGCATTGTTACTGGCGTATAAAAATGCAGATTTCTCTACATTGATTTTTAAATCTTGTAACTTTGCTAAATCCATGTATCATTTCTAGCAATTATTTTTGGTGGAATATTTCAATTTTTCTATGCAGAGTATCTAGTCATCCATGAATAAAAAAATTGACGTCTTCCTTGGTAATTTGGATGCTTTGTATTTCTTTTAGTTTTCTGATTGCAGAGGCTAAGACATCCAGTATTATGTTAAATAGTAATGGTAAGGGTGCACATTCTTGTCTTGGTCCTGGACATAGGGGGAAAGCTCTCAGTTTTTCCCCATTGAGGATGATATTAAGTGTGGGTCTTTCACTTTTATGATGTTGTGGCTTGTTCTCTCTTTCCCTACTTTGTTGACGGATTTTTATCAGGAATGGATGCTATTTTTCTCAAATGATTTTTCTGCATCTATTTACAAGATGACATAATTCTTATCCTTTATTTCATTAATGTGGTGTATCACATTGATTGTTTGCAGTTATTGAACCACCCCTTAATCTCAAGAATAAATCCCAGTAGATTGTGATGAGTAATCCCTTTAACATATTGTTGAATTTGATTTGCTAGTATCTTGTTTGAGATACTAGAACACCCCCTTTTTAGTGGGGTCTTTGACTAGATTTGTAAACAAGGTAATTCTGTCTTCATAGGACAAAATTGGAAGCTTTCCTTCCATTTCTATTTTTTGGAACAGTTTGAGTAAGATAGGTAATAACTCTTCTTGAAATATCAGATAGAATTCCCCTTGGAAGCCATCTGACCCAGGAGTTATGTTTGCGGGGAGTTTTTTTTTTTTTATTACTGATTCAATTTTTAAAAAACATGTTTATTATTTATTTTTTGAGAGTGAGAGAGAGAGAGAACATGAGTGGGGGAGAGGAAGAGAAAAAGGGGTAGAAAAATCTGATGCAGGCTCCATGTTGACAGCAGCAGGCCCAATGTAGGGCTTGAACTCATGAACCTTGAGATCAGTATCTGAGCCTAGGCTGGACACTCAACTGAAGAGCCACCAAGGCACCCTGATTATTGACTCAGATTCTTTACTGTTTATGGATCTGTTCAGATTTTATCTTTTGTGTTGTTTCAGTTTTGGTAGCTTTTGAGTTTCTAGGAATTTTTCCATTTCTTCTAGATTGCCTACTTTGTTGACATAAGTTTTCATAGTATTTTATTACAATTGTTTGTATTTCTGTGGTGTTCTGTGATCTCTCCTCTTTCATTTGTGATTATCTGTTTGGGTTTTCTTTTCCTTTTCAGACGTCTGGCTAGGAGTTTACCAATTTTATTTATTGTTTCAAAGAACCAACCCTTAGTTTTGTTGATCTGTTCTACCAGTTTTGTTGCTGTTGTTTCTATGTCATTTATTGATTCTCAAATCTTTATTATTTCACCTCATCTGCTGGTTTGGGTCTTTCTTTGCTTCTCTTTTTCTGGTTCCTTTAGGTTTAAGGTTAGGTTTTGTATTGGGGACCTTTCTTACTGCTTGACATAGGTCTGAATTGAAAGGGCTTCGGTTGTTGTATTTTCTTTTCTTTTCTTTCTTTCTTTCTTTCTTTTTTTTTTAACAAATAGTTTATTGTCAAGTTGGTTTCTATATAACACCCAGTGCTCATGCCCACAAGTGCCCTCCTCCATGCCCATCACCCCCCTCCACCACATCCATCAGTCCTCAGTTTGTTCTCAGCATTCAAGAGTCTTTCATAGTTTGCCTCTCTCCCTCTCCCCTACTATTTCCTCCTTCTTCTCCCCCAAGGTCCTCCATTGAGTTCCTCCTAATCCTCCTATACGTGTAAACATATGATATTTGTCCTTCTCTGCCTGACTTATTTCACTCAGCATAACACCCTCAAGGTCCATACATGTTACTACACATGGCCAGATTTCATTCTTTCTCATTGCTATGTAGTATTCCATGGTATAGATAAATCACATCTTCTGTACCCATTCTTCCATTGATGGACACTTAGGCTCTTTCCATGTTTTAGCTATTGTGGAGAGTGCTACTATGAACATTGGGGTACATGTGCCCCTATGCATCAGCACTCCTATATCCTTTGGGTAAATTCCTAGCAGTGCTATTGTTGGGTCATAGGGGAGTTCTATTGTTAATTTTTGAGGAACTTCCACACTGTTTCCCAGAGGGGTTGCACCAGTTTCCATTCCCACCAACAGTGTAAGAGGGTGCCCGTTTCTCCACATCCTCGCCAGCATCTAGAGTTCTCTGATTTGCCCATTTTAGCCACTATGGCTGGTGTGAGGTGGTATGTCAGTGTGGTTTTGATTTGTATTTCCCTGATGAGGAGTGATGATGAACATCTTTTTACGTGTCTGTTGGCCATCTGGATGTCCTCTTTGAAGTGTCCATATCTTCTGCCCATTTCTTTACTAGGTTGTTTGTTTTTCGGGTGTGGAGTGTGAGGAGTTTCTTATAGATTTTGGATATTTAACCCTTTATCTGGTATGTCACTTGCAACTATCATTTCCCATTCCATTGGTTGCTATTAGTTTTATGGATTGTCTCCTTTGCATTGCAGAAGTTTTAATCTTGATGAGGTCCCAATAGTGTATTTTTGCTCTTGATTCTTTTGCTTTTGGGGATGTGTCAGGTAAGAAATTGCTGTGGTGGAGGTCAAGGAGTTTGCTTCCAGCTTTCTCCCTAGGGTTTTGATGGTTTCCTGTCTCACGTTCAGGTCCTTTATTCATTTTGAGTTTATTTTTGTGTATGCTGTGAGAAAATGATCTAGTTTTATTCTTCTGCACGTTGCTGTCCAGTTCTCTCAGCACCATCTTTTAAAGAGGTTGTCTTTTTTCCATTGGATATTCTTTCCGGCTTTGTCAAAGATCAGTTGGCTGTATACTTTTGGGTCCACTTCTGAGTTCTCAATTCTGTTCCATTGGTCAATGTGTCTGTTTTTGTGCCAATACCATACTGTCTTGATGATGACAGCTTTGTAGTAGAGGCTAAAGTCTGGGATTGTGATACCTCCCGTTTTGTTTTTTTTTTTCATTATTACTTTGGCTATTCGGGGTCTTTTGTGGTTCCATTCAAATTTTAGGATAGTTTGTTCTAGTTTTGAGAAGTATGCTGGTGCAATTTTGATTGGGATTGAATTGCATGTGTAGATTGCTTTGGGTAGTAATGACTTTTTTTTTTTAAATATTTTTTTATTTATTTCTAGGAGAGAGAGAGACAGCGTGAGCAGGGGAGGGTCAGAGAGAGAGAGGGAGTCACAGACTGAAACAGGCTCCAGGCTCCGAGCTGGCAGTCAGCACAGAGCCCGACGCGGGGCTCGAACCCACGAACCGCGAGATCATGACCTAAGCGAAAGTCGGACGCTTAACCGACTAAGCCACCCAGGCGCCCAAGTAATGACATTTTAACTACATTTTTTCTTCCAATCCATGAACATGGAATGTTTATCCATTTCTTTGTGTCTTCTTCAACCTCCTTCATAAGTTTTCTATAGTGTTCTTCATATATATCTCTTGTATCCTTGGTTGGGTTTATTCCTAGGCACTTTATGGGTTTTTTTTTTTGTGCAATTGTGAATGGGATCAGTTTCTTGATTTCTCTTTCTGTTGCTTCATTTTTGGTGTATAAGAATGCAATTGAATTCTGCACTTTGATTTTGTACCCTGCAACGTTGCTGAATTCTTGGATCAGTTTTGGTAGGCTTCTGGTGGAGTCTGTCGGGTTTTCTATGTAGAGTTTCATGTCCCCTGTGAAAAGTAGAAAATTTACTTCTTCTTTGCCAATTCTGATGCCTTTTATTTCCTTTTGTTTTCTAATGGCTGATGCTAGGTCTTCCTGCACTATGGTAAACAACAGTAGTGAGAGTGGACATTCCTGTCGTATTCCTGATCTCAGGAGGAAGCTCTCAGGTTTTCCCCATTGAGGATAATGTTAGCTGAGGGCTTCTCATAGATGGCTTTTATGATGTTTAAGTAAGTTCCTTCTATCCCAACTTTCTCTAGAGTCTTTATTAAGAAGGGATGCTGTATTTTGTCCAATGCTTTTTCTGCTCTATCGACAGGATCTTATGGTTTTTATCTTTTCTTTTGTTGATGTGATTTATCTCATTTATTGATTTGTGAATATTGAACCAATTCCTGCAACCCAGGGATGAATCCCACTTGATCATGGGGGATAATTCTTTTTATGTGTTGTTACATTCAACTTGCAAGTATCTTGTCGAGGATTTTTGCATCCGTATTCAAGGATATTGGCCTATATTTCTCTTTTTTATCTGGATCTCTGTCTGGCTTGGGAATCAGAGTGATGCTGGCTTCATAAAATGAGTCTGGGAGTTTTCCTTCGCTTTCTATTTTTTGGAATAGCTTGAGAAGAATTGGGATTAATTCTGTTTTAAATGTCTGGTAGAATTCCCCAGGGAAGCCATCAGGCCCAGGGCTTTTACTTGTTGGGACATTTTTGATATCTGATTCGATGTCTTCACTAGTTGTGAGCCTGTTCAGATTTTCTCTCTCTTCCCGTGTGAATATTGGTAGTGAGTGTGTGTTTAGGAATTTGTCCATTTCTTCTAAGTTGTCCAATTTGTTGGTATATAGTTTTTCACAGTATTCACTGATAATTACTTGTATTTCTGAGGGGTTGTTTGTAATAAGTCCATTTCCATTCATGATTTTGTCTATTTGCGCTCTCGCTCTCTCTCTCTTTTTTTTTTTTTTTTTTTTGAAGCCTGGCTAGAGGTTGGTAAATTTTGTTTATTTTTTCAAAAAACAAAACAAAACAAAACAAAAACAGCTCTTAGTTTCATTGATATGTTCAATTGTTTCTATGGTGTCTAAGTTGTTTATTTCTGCTCTGATTTTTACTATTTCTCTTCTTTTACTGGGTTTGGGGTGCTCTTGTTGCTCTGCCTCTAGTTTCTTAGGGGAAGCTGTTAGATTTTGCATTTGCAGTTTTTCTAATTTCTTGAAATAGACCTGGGGTGCAATGTACTTTCCTCTTAGGACTTCCTTTGCCGCATGCCATAGAGTTTGGATTGTTGTATTTTCATTTTCATTTGTTTCCATATATTTTTAAATTTCTTCTC
Organism: Hyaena hyaena; assembly: GCF_003009895.1. Lineage (NCBI taxonomy): Eukaryota > Metazoa > Chordata > Mammalia > Carnivora > Hyaenidae > Hyaena > Hyaena hyaena. The sequence goes on along the minus strand of NW_024082790.1, from coordinate 3,641 downwards.
TAATTGCCTGATTGACCCATTCATTCTTTAGTAGGGAGTTCTTTAACCTCCATGTTTTGGAGGTTTTCCAGACTTCTTCCTGTGATTGATTTCAAGTTTCAAAGCATTATGATCTGAAAGTGTGCATGGTAGTATCTCAATTCTTTTATATTTATTGAGGGCTGCTTTATGTCCCAGTATGTGATCTATCTTGGAGAATGTGCCATGCGCACTTGAGAAGAAAGTAAATTCCCTGGCCTCAGGATGTACAGTTCTGAATATATTTGTCAGATCCATCTGGTCCAATGTGTCATTCAAGTCTATTGTTTCTTTAGTAATCTTCTGTCTGGTTGATCTATCCATTGCTATAAGTGGAGTATTAAAGTCCCCTGCTGTTAGCACATTCTTATCCATGACAGTGTTTCTGATTGTGATTAACTGTTTTAAATATTTAGGTGTCCCATATTCGGTGTGTATACATTTATAGTTAGTTCTTCCTGATGGATAGACCCTGTAATTATTATATAATGTCCTTCTTCATCCCTTGTTATTGTCTTAATATAAAATCCAGTTTGTCTGATATAAGTATAGCTCTCCAGCTTTCTTTTTGTTCCCATAATATGAAAGATATTTCTCCATCCCCTTACTTTTAATCTGAAGGTATCTTCCTGTCTAGAATGCGTTTCTTGTAGATGGCAAGTAGATGGATTTTTTTTAATCCATTCTACTATCCTATGTCTTTTGATTGGAGCATTCAGCCCATTTACATTCATTGTTATTATTGAAATATGTGGGTTTAGAGACATTGTGTCCTTCGTGGGATTCACAATTGTGGTGGTATCTCTGGTATCTTGCGTTCCTTGCAACCCTTTCCTCAGAGAGTCCCCTCCAGGATTTCTTGTAGGTCAGGCTTAGTAGTGACAAGTTCTTTCAATTTTTGTTTGTTTGTAAAGACTTTTATCTCTCCTTCTATTCTGAATGACAGGCTTGCTGGGTAGAGGATTCTTGGCTGCATGTTTTTTTTTCGTTCATCACATTGAAGATCTCCTGCTATTCCTTTCTGGCCTGCCAAGTTTCATTAGATAGGTCTGTCACCACTCTGATAGGTTTCCCTTTGTATGTTAGGGTCCTTTTCTCCCTAGCTGCTTTCAAAATTCTCCCTTTGTCCTTATATTTTGCCAGTTTCACTATGATATGTCGTGCAAATGATCGATTCAAGTTACATCTGAGGGGAGTTCTCTGTGCCTCTTGAATTTCAACTTCTACATCCCTCTCCAGGTCAGGGAAGTTCTCTGCTATAATTTGTTCCAGGACTCCTTCAGCACCTTTCCCTCTCTCTTCCTCTTCTGGAATTCCTATGATACGGATATTGTTCCGTTTGATTGTATCGCTGAGGTCTCGAACTCTTCTTTCATGTTCCTGAATCAGTTTATCTCTCTTTTTCTCTGTTTCTTCTTTTTCTATAACAGTGTCTTCTAAATCACTTATTCTCCTTTCTGCCTCTTCAATCCATGCATTGGACACCTTCTGTTTATTATGTATCTCATTTATCCCATTTTTTAATTCACCATAACAATTTTTAAGCTCCATATTGTTTGTAGCCATAGTTTCTCTGATGTCCTCCATGCTTTTTTGAAGCCCGTCGATTAATTTTATGATTAATGTTCTAAATTCTTGTTCAGTTATGTTGCTTATATCTGTTTTGAGCAGTTCTCTAGCTGTCATTTCCTCCTGGAGTTTCTTTGGAGGAAAGTTCTTCCGTTTCGTCATTTTGGTTAGCTTTCTATCTCTTGTTAATTTCAAAGGCTTGTTGTACACACGTACCCTTCGAGTTCTGCTGTATTAGAGAGGGCTCTTTTGACTGTTCAGGGCCTGTCTGTTCAGGAAGTGGTCTTTGGATGGTGTCTCTTGGTTTCTCTTGTTGAGCGTTTGGTTATTTTGTTTCCCTACTAGTAGTGGTATTTGGGACCTTCCCCCATGTGGAGTTTGGCTTGTTTCTTGAGGCAGCCCTAGATAAAGAAAACAGACAACCACAGAGGGAACACAGGTACACAAACGCACAGACAAAACCAATAAACACGCAAACCCAGGCTCAGGAAAAACAGCTACAACAACAACAAAACAGCTATCTGGAGAGAAGGGCGTGATTTGGTGTATGCAGGTCTTGTCTCCACTGTGTCTGCTGGCATCCCTGAGGCCCCTTCTTGGTGGTTGGTGTAGAGAGGAATGATGTCGCCCCAGTCCCTTCTCTGCCAAGCATTGCAAATCACTTCATCAGTCGAATCTCCCTGTGCTGAGGATGTAGGCAAATTGGGCAGAGTTCTATGCCCCACACCCTGCCTGTTTCCAGGTCCCAGTCTGCAGGCATTGTCATACTGCCCTGAACAGTCCTGCAGGCCGCTGCTTTCCTGTTGCCTGGGGGTTGAGTGGGGGTTGGGGGAATTGTCGCAGCCTCAGATCCACCAGGATCAAGTAGGGATACAACCAGAGTGTGTTCCGGAAACTTAGCAACTTCAGGTCTGTAGTCTGCATCGCTGCAGCGCGCCGCGCGTCTTCAGTGGGCCGCTGTCCAGCGCACAGCTGCGGCTTCACCTAGCGCCAGGACCACCTCCGCAGGTGTTGTTGCTAGTTCACCGGGCCGCTGCCCCCATGTATGGTGCTGGGTGCATGGCAGGTCAGTTTTTCCTGACGCCTTCTGGGACCAGGGCACCTAGTTTAAAGTCACACCCCAGACAGAGTTAAAAAACACTGTCTTTCCAAGCTGAGTTGTTTTTTTTTTTTTTTCTTTTTCTCTTCTCCAGGGACGGTTCTATGAACAATCTCAGCTTCTCTTGCCTTTCTCCTGGACTCCAGGCAGCTCGCTGCCACTCGATGGTTTATCACTCTCTGCAGCTGCACGCAAGCCAGGTTCCCTCCCCTCCCTCTCTATCTTGGTCCCATCCTGCTTTTATCTTCCCCAGTTCGCACTCACGCACTTATGAGGTTTCCTTCCCAGTGTACTCTGTCTCTTTCTCTTCCCAAACTGCTGTGGCTCAGTGTCCTATGACTTCAGGCCATCTCTGTTTGAGAGATGGGTTCAGGCGAAATATACTTAGCTCCTTACTTCGCCATCTTGCTCAGGTGTTCAATTTTGAAATCTGTATCTCATTTTTAAAAGTGAGCTTGACTTTAATTTATTTGATGATGTTGATGTTGAACATCTTTTCATGTTTCTTTTGGTCATCTGTATGTCTTCTTTGGATTTGTTTTGTTTTGTTTGATTGAATACATAGGTGAAATTATATGGTATTTTATTTCTCAATATGAATTACTTCACTTAGCAAAATACCTTCTAGTTCCATCCATGTTGACACAAGTGGAAAGATTTCATTTTTTGTATGGTTGAGAAATAGTCCATTGAACATATATATCGCATCTTCTTTATCCATTCATCTATCTATAAACATTTAGGTTGCTTTTATATCTTAGGTAATGTTAATAATGCTGCATTGAGCATACTAGAGCATATAACTTTTTGAATTGGTGTTTTATTTTGGAGAGTAAATACCCAACAGTGGAAATACCAGATCTTATGGTAGTTATATTTTTATATTTTTTGAGAAACCTTTTTTTTTTTTTTTACAAATAGTTTATTGTCACATTAGTTTCTACATGACACTCAG